>NW_015113210.1:281272-311188 GCF_001443285.1 Poecilia latipinna
TTAAAAAATTTTTCCCCCTGTAGGGGATGTTTTTCTAAATTTTTTTTTTTTTTTTTTTTTTTTTTTTTTAGAGAGTATAGCCTGGCTGACAAAATGTCTTGTTGAAGAAAAGGGCCCCACAGCATGATACTTCTTTTCACCATCTCTCAACATGGAGATGATGTATTCAAGGAGATATGATGTGTTAGTTATCTGCCACACAGAGTTTTGCAAAGGCCAGAAAAGTAACATTCTGTCTAGAGCACCTTCTTCCACATGGGTGCTTATGGCACTCTGCAAATGTGACTTTTTTGACTGTCTTTTAACAGTAGCCTTCTTCATCCCTCTCTGCCCCCGGTCTATGAAGTGGACGTCTAATAGTTATCACGGCAAATGATTCTTCCACCAGAGCTCTGCGGCTCCTCCAGAGCTGCTATGAGCATCTCTGGTGCCAAATAAATTATTCCAAGTTTTATACAGATACTATTTTACTCACAGCTGGACTCTCTTTTTTGATTTCCTGAAGGCAGTTTAGTGTTTGGGATTTTATTTAGAGGCTGGTGGATTATCTTTGACTACCTGTATCAAAAGATTAAAGTAATGATCTTCAAGCTCAGGTGTCGACCTGCAGAAGTTTAAGTTACAGTTTTGAAGGCGAGTCCCCATGCAGTCTCTGATGCCCATGATAGAAGCTTCTCTCCATTCGTGCACCACCAAAACTGTTATGAATGGAAATTGACTGCAGGTCCTGCAGGTGATTCAGTGCCGATGTTTCAAGAGCGTAACCAGTTCTTTCTCCCGTAGCTTCAGCCTGTCCTGATGTTTTTCAGCTCTCTGTTTCTCATCAGAGCCAAACTTGTCTGGCACGGTTTGCCTCCTCTGCAGCTGAGTTTAATCACTTGTGCTTTAAGGATTATCCATTATCATGCACTTCTTTATTTCTTGAAAGTGATTATGACTAATATTGGCCTCTTTTATTTTTTTTTTTTTTGCAGTTAAAATGGAAATGCAAGAAAGATGACGAGCTGAATGGAGGTTATTCTCAAGACGTTCTGCTTAAGCTGCTTCACAAAGTGGGTGTCCTGAAATTTAACTTGTGCTGATCTGCTATAAATGTTATAATTTATTGAAATCCTTTTTTTTCACGCTCTTAGGGCTTCAAGAGCTAACTCTGAACCAACCTGCACGCAAAAGTCTGCCCTTATTTGAGGCCTGCATGACATCAGTGCTCTAGATTGTTTACACTTCCCCTTAAACAAGGCCTATTAAGTTTTGTAGCAGTGAAAGTGCTGAGGGCAATGTTGTAGTGCCCTTTAAAAGCCATGCACGGCATTGTTTGTGCCCCTCTTACCAGGTGATTAAACGGTACCAAGGGAGACTTTAGGAAATGTGCTGTTCTCATGCAACCCACCACCACCTTCTGCCACAATCTGTCATGAGGGTTTTTGGTGGGGTGCAGGTTGGCCTCAAACTGGGATGGGGCAAGTATCAGTGACGTCAAGTTGCCCAAAGTAATACAGCTGAATTTGTTCTGTTCACGAATACATCCAGTATGGTCTTAAAAAAAAGTGTTCCTGTTTGAATTTCTAGGCAAAGAAAATGTGTAATGTTTTTAATGGCAACCATGAGTGAGTGACAGTTAATGGTTTGGATAAGCAGAAATAGCCAACCCTCTGTGGGAAAATGCGGACGGTTATGAGTGTGCATGTATGCGTACGTGAGTGGACTTGTGTACTTTGGCTGCCTGCAATAACAAATCTTTGTTTAAAGGGGCAAAAAAAAGATGTTAAGATATTTATATTTCGTGAAATAGAAGCCTTTTGAGACTCTCCTTTGTCACTGTTGGCTGGACTCAGAGTGTCCTCAGTGAGCATTTGCATTCCTAGAGTTTCGAGTTCCCAGAAAGCTGAATTTTTCCCCCTCCTCTTTGCTCCCATGAAAGGCTAAAACAGGGAACAGGTTAATGCCAAATGGCCTTTTTGTAGAGTTGATAGAGCTAGACATATAAGAAGAAATCTTTTCTATTCTCTAATACTGTCTTAAAAAGCAATTGTATCATAACCTGTCTTTATTTCCATCATCTAGCCACCACTGTGGGAGAAAATATCAATTTCTGACCTATTCCTCTTTTACTCTCTTAGATATGTAGCTAGGAGTTAATTGCTGCAAAATTTTTCCAGTACTTCTTTCACTTTAATTTCAGTGTAGTTCAATTTCCAAAGCTTTAGACATAACATTCAACATCGTGAAGACTTTTATAATCAAGATGAGAAACTATGGTGCATTTGTGACATTAGTAAGAACTGAAAATCCCCCCCAAAATTGATGAAAAGATAAGAAAACTAGTCCAGGATGCTGTCATGAGTCAGCATGAAACAATAGTCACCTATATTTTTTCTATGTCTGGGCTTCTTTCTTGCCGTCCTATCTAAGATCTGGAATAGCAAGACAGATCTTTCTCTCTCAAAGAAAAACATCCAAGCCTGACTAATGTTTTCGTCTTCAAGAAAAATAGTGACTGAATATGTAATGGTGTGATGAAACAAAGGTGATTGTTTCATCCAGCTATTGTTCCAAATGATACAGTTTTCTTCATGTGGAACTGGAGTCTGTATGTTGGATTTATTTTTTTTACATCACCTAAACTTGCCTTTGTCTCGGGTGTGTAAACTTTATATTTTATACGTTTTTTCTTGTGAATACATGTGATCCAAAAAACAAAAAAAACAACAACTTTTCTCCAGTTCAGTAAATTGCGAACTTGTATTTCTCAAATCTGTGATATTCAGCACTGTGTTGAATCTTGACTCTACATATGTTTTTGTTTTCATGGTTATGGATTATACTGTGAAAGGAAATACTAATTCAAATGTTCTGCATCTTTCTTTCCCTTCCACCTCATGCTTTTATCCTCCTGCTGTGTCATCTAGTACGGGGATGTTTTAAATGTGATCGTATCGAGTAAGAAGAAAGGAAGTGCTGTTGTGGAGTTTGCATCTGTGAGAGCAGCTGTAAGTACCCGAGGCCTTCACATTTACTGTTCTGGTTAGGATCTCCTTAGGAGACTTTTTGGATTGAACCACATTAGTTCATCACTTGCCACACAGTCTTAGAACGAGTTTTGAGTTAGATTATTACTAGGAATAACATCTGACAGACGTCCGGACACCAAGAAGTTGTCTTTGACCTAAAATGATCCCGTGCTTTCAAAATTGTTGCACTGATTGGAACCATCGAACTGAAGCACTTGAGTCATTGTTCCCCATTGTCTGGCTCCGCAGGCTCTTTTTAGCTTTGGTGTTCCTTTGTTTGTCGTCTCCTCTCAACACAACATTTCTGTCAGTCTACTGGATTTAGGCAGTGATCGTGGCATTTCTGTGGCTTCAGAACCTTGCGAAAGTATTTATACCCATTGAGCCACAAACTTCAATGTGTTTTTATTGGGATTTTGTGCAAACAGACCTGCACAATTGCATGCTCCTACATTTTTCTTTTAGCAAATAAAAATCTGCAATTGCACTAAACCCTTGTGCATCAACAACTCTGCTCAAATTCACTGGGACTTTGTTGAGAGCAGGTGTGAACATACATTTTAATATCTCAGATTCTTAATTGGTTTTAAGTCTTTACCTTAACTGGGCAATTCTAGCAAATTAAGATAACTTTATTTAAACTGTACAACTTTTGCTCTTGCTGTATGTTTAGGATTGTTGTGCTGGGAAGTGAATCCTCATTTTAATCCAGTCTCAATGCTTTTGCAGGTATTCTTCTAAGATTGCCCTGTACTTAGCTTGACTCATTAACTGTAGGCAAGCTAAGTACAGTACTGCCTGCCCCTGATACAGTAAAGCATTTGCACAGCATGATGCTACCACCAGCAGCCGCTGAATCTGTTGAAGGGACAATTCACATCAAACGTTTCAGATTTTTATTTCATAACTAGATTATTTTATTTATTTTTTTATTCTGGATTATTTTCCTTCTCCTTCCACTTATACCCTACTTAGTGCTAATCTTACCCCAAAAACCTTATAAAAGACATTGAAGTTTATGGTTTATAATATGAGAAAATCTGAAAAAAAAAAAAAAAAATGGGCACATTATACAGGAAATTTTAACTGCAACAGAATATTTCTGTTTGTGCATCTGTTTCGCTAAACCAACATTTAGCAAAGGTATATTACAACTTCATGCAAAACATAGAGATCAAGTAGCTTAATTAATGCTAATACTATTTAAATATCTCATTTTAGGAACTGGCTGTTAAAAATGAAAGTGGGCTGAGTGGTAACCCCTTGAAGATTACGTGGCTGGAAGGACAGCCTGAGGTTGTCGCTGCAGCATCCCAAACCGGCCATTTCATGTCTTCACAGGTACTTTTATAACACAGAAATGTATTCTTTTAAATTTCTTTCTGCTCTCATAGGACATGAACTCCCCTGTGTTACAAAGTATTGCTGGTTGCTGTTTCTCCAACAAAAATATTAACCTCCCTGTAGAAAGAGTTATGTAAATGTTCAGATTTTTTATTTATTTATTTATTTTTTGTTCTTCCATATCAACGGTTCAAATGTTGCCCCAGAGTTTGCACTTTTGTTCTTTTTGGCCACAATCAGTGTGGTCGGGTAAGTGGACCTCAGTTTATTTGTTTTGGAGTGGTGAGGCGGTGGCCTCTCACTGGTTCAGAGAGCCTGGTTGGGTGCTCATTAATGTAACTGACCTGGGAGAGTCCAGGAATGCTTCACTTCACACGGCAGCCAAGGGGAGGCACTGTGCAATAATGACAGCCAAACATGTCAGCCTGACTCTCAGGATTGTTTTAAGAAAAGCTTTTGTGCATTCATACTGGTGTTTGTGGACTTTAATCCTTAGGTTTTTATCCTCAAGTTTAGTTTAGATTTTTTTTTTTTTTTGTCTTTTTACTTGGGTCCTTTAAAGATGTGCAACTTCTTATATTGAGCTTTTGTAATATTTTATTTTTCAAATCACTGTAAAATAGTCAGGCAAATATCTATTAAATAATTTTTTGTAGCATCAGAGGGACATGATAAACTATAATAATGATTTCAAATAAGTTGTTAGTTATTATTAAGTAACAAATAGAAACCTGTCTCCTCTGCTCTGGTGGTTCTGCCACCTCTGCCTCTCCCTGTTTCAGCTGGAGGGACAAGTTGATGTTGACAAGTTGATGCACCAATCAGAAGAGGGCTTGAGATAGTGATGGAGACATCACCTATTGAGACCAAAAAAAAAAAAAAAAAAAAAAAAATGCCCCTTGCAGATAAAATAGGTTTCGTTGACTGCACCTTTGGTCTGGCGAGGTTGTCTCAAAAAGCCCTCGAGAAAAGGAGTTCTTGTAGGGAAAAGGTTACATCTCATGTGTGGGTGTGCATTACAGTTTCCAGAAAAGACATTTCCTAATTCAACTGAGATTTTTTAAGCATTTTAAGATTGATCCAGTCTGCACAACTTCGTTCCTAAATTCATCAGCTTCTCTGTCAAAAATGTCTAAATGTTTTTCAATCAGGGGACTTTTTCTCTGCACTTATCTGTGTCTCTGGTTTCTGGTGAACTGTATTTCAACCCTCAGCCCAGTGAGGGGTGTCAGACCTCCTACATGGGGTTAGAACCCGAGACTCAGCCTGCGCACTGGGACTTGTCATTCTAATCTTTTTAAATGCTATTATACTAACTCAGTTTGCTTTACTGACATCCAAAGCTGATTCTTTTATACTTTTTTTCTTAATCTTTTTTTCTCTGCAACCATGTATGAAAATGTTATTTTGATTGGGTAATTTTTCATTTGGCCCTCAACGCAATACTTGTCCGTTAAGAGATGCCAGACAGTTACAGTATACACTGTAGCTATTGTAGATTTTGTCTGGAGGTAGTGGGCATTGATTGGGTGGATTCTGGGGAAACAAAAAAACCTATTTGTGATCTAAACATCTGATCTCTCCCTGGTTCCCCAGCTTTGGCCATCTGTAACTACATAGGGTCAAAGTGGGTCAGGTCTTGCTTCTTTAACCTCATCAGTCCAAACACAGTGCTCGGCAGGCCACGGTGGGACTAAAGAGAGCTTAAAGACACAGATGACTTCACCCCAGTTCTCGTTCCTTTGCATTCTTGGCTCAATACATGCATCTGGAGTCAATGGGGCTTTTCTAATAAAGAAGGGAGCTGTGTAATACTCTCCATCATGATCCCTTTCTAAGAATGTTTAACACGTACAAACTAAATAAAATCTTAATATTTGTCTAACAATAAAAAATTTAAAAAAACTCATTACTCGGAAAAAAGAAGGCATTTTAGGTTCAATCTTTTTGCCGTCACTTTGGATGAAACTATTTACAAAACATCAATTTAAATAATATGCTGGACCTGCTGAAATTTCTAAGTGAAGCACAAAAGAAGTGAAATTCATGCAATACATCATGCTTATTCAAGGATATAAATGTAGACGTATTAATCAGTGGCCCGAAGAAAGAAAAGCCATAACTCTACAATGGATTTCCATAAACTCCTGGATACAGAAAAGGTTTACGAATTAATCTCACGAATACTGGCTCCGTTTTTCCTGAACTCATAAAAAGTTCAAACTCCTCCCCAAAAAGCTGGTTTTTGATGTTTTTTTTTTTTTTTTTCAGTCCGCCAGCCAACACATTTTGTAAATCTCCAGACCGCTTTCCTTTATTTTAATAACGGTGTTAAAACTTGTTTCAATTCACAAAAGAGAAGAGATGCCATGGCATGATTCATCTCATTAATTCCTGTCAGGAAATCGTGTTTATGGTTTCTGTTTTTTTTTTTTTTCTGTAATTTTCTGCCTTGTAAGTTGGAATAAAAGGATAAAATATCATATGAACTGCCAGAGTCAACAAGCAGGTGGTGGAAATGTATAATTTGAGCAGTTTTGTGGCTCTGTTTGCCTGTAAGAATCCCCCAAAATATGTTTTTATAAAATTGTCTCCTTCAACATATTGGTGGCCATATCAAACAAATTCACGCCTAACGCCACTGTACCTACAAATTAAATCTCTTCTAAGTCGGGCTCATGCTTGCAGCTTCAGAAAGAGGATTCACACATGGCCAACCGTATAGCTTACAGTCTAATAACTGATAGACTGTAACTGCAGTACTTCCACAGATGTCTGCCAAGACATATGCTTGGGTCTCCTGGGAGATGATCTCAGCATTAATCACTGTGTGTTCATGGTTCAATTTAGAATATCGTATTATTTAAGGTTAATACATCACACAGCATTTAAATCAGAGTTTTATATGCCTGCCTCTTCCATCGAGACCCAGAGTCAACTCGGGGTTGTCACGACAGAACCAGATGCATCAGATGAGCTATTCCTGGACTTTTTTTTCCCAGTGTGCTGGTTTCCTAGTGCCTGAAAAGTGGATTCTGAGAAAATATCCCTTCTGTCTGAGTAGATGCGTAGCGTGTGGCCCCGCCATCGGTGTGCTGAAATCTAGCTTGAACCCTTTTCTTTTCGGACACGAATGTGTAAGAAAAAGATACGCTTACCCAGATTGTATTATTGTTTAGTTCTTATGGCTCTGAAAGTTAAGTCAAAATGTTTGACTTAATTTTAGGTTGTTTTTTCAAGACTATATAATATTATTACATTATATAATATTAAAGCTGTGAGATGAGTTCATAAGTTTCACTTTGACATATATTTACATTTAGTAATGTTTGTGAACGTTAATCACATTTTGCCACATTACACCACAAACCTCAATTAATTTAAATGAGATTTTATGTGATAGACCAACACAAAATGTAGCATAATCAGGTATTGTTTGTAGCATCTGTTCATTTTAATCTGATGCCCCTCCAGTTCATCCAGTTGCCCCCAGACTACTAATCGTTATTAAATGGAGCTTACCTGTTTTATATAAACAGAAAATAAACGTACATTTGAAGATTTAACTCCTCTTATTTGGTCTACAATTTTGTCTCATTGCAGCTGCCCTACTTAGCACTTTTATTTTTCATTTGTGAAGAAATTGAGCTATAATCATTGTGAGTCATTGTCGCGAACAAGGCTCCAGCTTTAACTGAGTGGTGCAACACCTGGCAATATTCACCTTTATTGTGTTGATTTAGGCATGCCTCAGAGCAATGGAAATCATCTAAGCCAGTTGTTTTCTTAAATTAATTGTACTGCAATATCTTTGAAGGTAAAAACAGACATGTTTTAATATATATTACCGTCCATTTCCACATTGAATTATTTGTACCCAAGACTGGGGAAAAAAAAAAAATGCTTGGACATCAGTGAGATGCAAAACATAATCCATCCATTTTGGCTTCTTTTGCTGAGAAGCCAAGTACATGTCGGCCCCTTGTTGTGTAAACAGTCCCATTCAGTTTATCCACAAAACCACCAATGATGGGATTTGAATGGTGTACATTTTTTTGCCTACCAAATCAAAGTACAAACCGGTAGATTTTACAATGCAAAAAATGCTTTCACAATAACTTTTGTCATAACACATACAAGAAACAGAGGTATCCAGTTTAAAACATCAGGCACCAAAACAGAGATACAATGCAGATGTATCCAGGATTAACGCTGTTTCTGTTTGGACATGCATACAATACTGAGTCTTTTGCTTGAAGCAGGACATTTGTGGTTTTTGTATTTCCCAGCTTGACCTATTAGGGTGCAAAGGAATTTAACATTTTCTGGGCTTGTCCCACATATCATCCTCTCAACCCCCCTCATTAGTAGACCTCAACTGTCTGCACAAATTCCCACTTGGATGACGTGAGAAGAAATGCGATGCATATACATGAGACGCAGCATGTATTTGTTTAAGTCCTCATCAGGACCTCTGCTGTCTCCCCCTTCCTCTCCAGCCTCCCTGCTTGTGTAGATGTATAGTGTTGCTCACCGCCACTTTCTTTCTTGAGCGCCATCCGCCAGATCATCGCACTTTGATTTGCAGCTAACAAAACAGCATGCTCTGCCATTTCTTTCTTCTTATAAGGTCTTGGACCTGTGGCCCGGCTTGGTATGCTGCCCAACCTGCCACCACTGGCTGGCTTTTATTGGAAGCAGAGCGAAATGTTTGTTTTCACTGTACTGCTGGGAATGAGAAATGGGGGGTACCTTGCTCTACCTTCGAGTGGGGCCGCCAGGATGCGTGCGGAGGAAAAATTGCCCTGTGCACACAATAGACGGGCAAGCACGCCAAGACTCTAGACATCACAGCTCAAGGACCTTGGATTTCAGCCTCAGCTTTTCTTTTCTTAAACACAACACCCTTAAATCCTAACAGCTGCTTTGAGTGTGGGCTGGGAGGTTATAATAGTAAAGAGGAAATGTAGATGAAGTTAGAAATGCCCAGACATAAAAAAAAAAAAGTTCATATCTTTACCGTTCTGTTGTTGGCAAATGCTGGTTACCATAATGTTCTATGAACAACATCATGTTCTCCTTAGAGTAACAAGATGTTCATTTGTTTGTTTGAGAATGTCTTTATTTGTGTGCCACTGCAGCAAGTAAGGATCTTGGGAAGCAGCAAATGCAAGCTTTTACTTTATTAAGTATCCTTGTTAATAAAACAGTGTTGGGTCTTCCAAAGAAGTGATGACGTCAGTATTTCGCATAGTTGCACAGTTTGTCGATGATCTGGAGAACATTGTTCACGAATGAGTTTGTCCAGATCCAGGCTGAATAAAGAGCTACTGTCCTCGTAAATTGATCTCCAGTTTGGTCACAGCTCTCTGCAGACTCTTTGTGCAGACCAGGACCAGGCCCGCAAATTGAATTATAAGCAAAATTATCCAGTGTTTGCTACACTTTATCGTGTCCTCATGGTTATGCAAAGTTGTGTCCCAAGAGGAGTATTAAGTTAAATTCATTTTCCAGCAGCCAGTGTCTTACCAAGTTGTTCAAGGTTCTTCAGTTGTGCAGTTTGTCCATCACCCCAAGAACATCCTCCAGGATTGAAGGGCCCAGGTCCAGGGTGAATGAGAAGCCACTGTCCTCATCCTTAAATTCATCAATGTGTTCACAACTCCCTGTGAACTCTTGATCTCTATCAGAACCCACGCTGCCACATCCAGGACGGCAAGTCTGATTAGAAGCAAAGTCATTCCTCGTTTCATCCACTTCCTCGTTTTCGCACTTATCTTCTTCCTCACTATCCAGAAGAGGCAAAGAGTTGCACTTCTTTCTCTTCTGGTCCACAGACCACTCGGGGCTCTGCATTCCCTCCGTTCCATCCAGGTTCAGACGCGGGGGCTTTGGCGGTGGCTTGCAGCTCAGGAAGAGGTTCTGTTCGCTCTTGGAACTTTGTCGGAGCAGGCTGTGACTCATTTTGAGGAAGGATAAATCTCCAAAACTGTCGTCTTGGCCATCGCTCCCAATGTGAGAGACGTGCCGGAAATCACCAAGGGGTAGACTGATCATCTCGACAGATAGCACTTCTCTCCTCTTTGAGATCCTGCTGGACCAGCGGCTGGAGGATGGATTTCTGTACAGCGACGTTTTAAGTGGCATCCTGATGGATTTACTGGAGTTAGACTTTGATCTCTGTGAATCCTCAGGAAATGACACAGCCTAAATACATAGTGCCATCTGCAACAACAAAAAAAAAGACAATTAGGATTTAGCAAATGATAGTCTGAAGCAAGTCTGAGCTTGTGCTCGTTCTGGTATTCAGCACCAGATGTAAGTGCAGAGGTCTGTTCTCAGATTTAATGAGAATTGACAGCCATTGTTTAGAGACTGCACCTGTTGGACTCGATCGTAGCGCAGTGAAATTTAGTATTATTTGGCAGGAGAAGGATGACCCAGCAATGCTTTGAAGCCTTTGTTTATAAATATTTATTTTCCAAATCCTAGGTTCTTCCCATATGTGCAGGTGTGGTCTTCTGCATAACCTCCAGAGGAAGTCTATTAATCTACTTAAGGAATTCCAGTAAGAAAAGCAAAACACTGCAAACACCAGAAGAGTAATTGCTTAGTGTTTTGGATCACTTCACACAGTTTTTAAAGAAGGATGCATTTTTCTCTCTTTAACTGTCAGAAATCAAAATAAAATTGATGTGGAAAACAAAGTGGTGGATTGAGTGAAGACAATTTTTGTAATCACCTCAGATGGTGGAGTAAAGTTAAATTAGATGCAGTTATTCCTCTAACAATGTCACTATTTTTGGCAAAATCTCAGGTTTGCTATGCAGACTGGAAAAGTCAGTAATTATTAGCTTTTATAATACATTCCAGTAAGTATAGTAGAAATAAAATTAAATTCAGTGTGGGGAGAAAAACATTTTGTTTTTCCATATGTTTTTCTTTCTTTAATTATCCTAACTGATGAAAGTCTATTTTTTCAATTGGTAGATTGATTTTAAATTGATTTTTACATTAAATGCACGTGCTTTATCTTGATTTGTATCGCTTTATCCATCACCATTTTTGCCTTTTCACTCACGAACCGAGCGGACTCTAATTCGAAACTGACTGTAAAGTGCCAAACAAAGCATTACAACCTCTATTTTTGGACATTTTTATAAAAGGATAAAATTACTGGAAGTGATAAATCAGATTTTAAAGAGTCTGCATTTAGTCCAGGAGGCTTTTTTAATTATAGATTTTAAAAATGGATGTGATTTATGTTCAGATGCATCCCAGGCTGTGGCCCTATTGTGCATGTTATACCAAAACCGTAAGCTACTTTGGGCAGATGGTACCACTTGACCATGTAAGCAAGTTTTAAATGAATACCTTTTACTCGAATGTCTGTAATTTTCTGGGAAAAATTTAAAGTACTGAGTCTGGAAAAGAATTGTTTTGTAAAACAAAATCTATAGCAACCGTGATATCTTTCAAATCCAAGTTTTAAATTCTTCATATTAGGCAACATCTTGCATAAACGGTAATTACGTAGCATCTAACAGAGGAAGAGTATTTGCATTTCGTGACCTGTAAGCATTTTATTTCCAAAACCAGAGCCCTGTTCATCAACTCTGGCATGTCGATTAGATAATCTCCTCGCAGTAAATGATTTTTACAGCTTTGCCCACATTAGCTCTACATTCGTGACTTGAAACACTAACTCTGTAAATTTGTAAGCCACTTCAACAAACATGCTCCGTCGGGCTGTAAAACGTTTTATCGGCACTTTAGCAGCAGCGGGAGGTTGAAGAGTGTGGACACAACAGCATTCCTTTCCAAACATGTCAGGTCAACCAAAGAGGAGTGTTATGATTCAGCTGTGAGGAAACACCTCATGGCTAAGTAGAAGTTCAGCTCAATAAAACAGATTGACCAAAAGAACACAGTTGTTTTATTTATTTGACCTTTATTTACACAGGTTGTCTCATTGAGATCCAAGATCTCTTTTACAAGAGAGACCTTTTAGCTATTGCTTCTCTTTCTAAGAGCTTTCCTCAGCTCCAGGTCCATAATAAATAATGAAATGGGTTTTCTCTCCAAGCAGCATGTCTGGATTGACTAAAAACAATAAAACAGTTAAAAACGGATGACTATATAAACTTACCAGTCTCGGTGCTGTAAAAAAAAGAAATCCGGGATATTATAAGCCCACACATGCACACCCGCCTCAGCCAGGAATCTATGCTGCTTCTAACTGCACAAGCTCTTCGTCGACAAGATAAGACTTGTCATTCATCAGAGAGCAATGCTTACTTCCCAGCTTTGAAACACTGACACAAAGGTGTAGCCTATTCCCGAAGAAGGTTAAAGAAGATTTCATTTAGGATTAATTACTTTTAACTGCAAAGAAACAGTTCTTACCGTTTTCAGCTGGAGAGAGCGCTGTTAGTTCTTGGGCAATGAATCGTTTTTTTCTTTTCAGTCGGCATAAAATCTGGATTGCGCTGCAGAATCACCTCCAGGTGTGTTGCTTGTGAAAGGCCTCCTTGCGTAAATGATAAACCAGAGGAGGTCAGAGTACAAGGGCATCCAGGTGGAGGCTTTGCTTGTTTTTTTTTTTTTTTTTTTTTTGTCTCAGTTTTTGTGAAGTCAGCCTATTTCAGAAAGCCTGCAAGTCATCAGAACACACCATCGTGACTGCAGAGCAAGTCTGCCCTGCAGGGATAGGTGTTACAGTTGAGTTTTGCCGTTTGATTGGCTGCACCCTTTACCTGTGGGGGAAGTAGGTGGCAAATTGGAGCAGCTCATTTCTTCCATGTTCCATGTTATTAGTAAAGATTGAAACTTTGCTGGATGGTTTAGTTCCAGAGAATATGCTTGAAAGAGAGAGGTGAGAAAAAAAAAATAGTTTTAGGCTCCACTGATTGCGTGCTTATTAAAGGAAGTTGTAGTTGGTGAGCAAACAGGTTGATCACAAAGAGGAGGGGGGTTAACAGATCTCTAATCTCCACGCTATTATCCCTTTTCTTTGCTGATTTCCTGATTTCCCGTCTGCTGTTGGCTTGTGTAAAGCCCCACAGTCAACCCCACTCCACAGGCTCTTCTGCCTGAATGGAGGCCTTTGGCTTTTCTGTATAATCAAACAACAGACATGTCTGAACAGGCACCCTGGGTTTCACAACTGAAATAACCGGCTGTTTCCAATTCTCACGCCTCCAACATGTTACGTTTGCCCTCGTATGGTGAGGCTGTAACGAACTGTAAACCGTCTCAAAACAACACGTTTTCTGCTCTGTTGTACTGATTGCTAATAGTCAATGGCAAGAGTCGCATTTGCTTATTGACTGTATAACTTGTGGTTAAACCCCCCTTCCCCCCAAAAAAACAGCTGGAATAAAACATGAAGTTTTCTTGTGAGATGCATGAAACTGTGAAGTACGAGGGTAGCAGGGTCATCTTCTGGGGTATTGTGGTTCATGAGGGACTGATTCATAGCACAAAGTCAATGATGACATGAAAGAATATAATCTGGAAATATTGAAACATCTCAAAACATGAGCCAGGAAACTAAATTTTCTGCACAAATGTTGTTTTTTTTGTTTTGGACAATCACCATAGGCAAATCACCAACATAGTAACAAAGTGACTTAAGGACAAAAAGAAAATTATGTTTTGGAGTGACCATGACAACTTTCCGATCTTAGTCGCATAGAAACTCTGTGAAAACAGCTGAAAGGGTGTGTGAGTGAGCAAGGCGCATTACAAATCCGACAACCATGTCAGGAGATATGGGCCAAAAATCCCCCAAGCTATTGTGAGAAGCTTGAAGAAAACTCAAAACGCTTGACCCCAGTCATATAGCGTAGAAGGTCAAGTCTATCTTGTAGACCTCTGTAGAAAGTCATTCAAATTCTCGCAAATTATCTTTCATTATTCTTGAATTTCATGGATATAAATCATTTTGGTAATCCCAACTGACTTAAAACAGGAAAATTTTAGTTGGATTCGATAGCAAACAATGAGAATAAAAAGGATGGGTGACTTTTTATACAGTGTATGTAAACATCTGGTTTCAACTGTAATTCTGTCAAAATATTTCCAATGCGTTCAGGCATAAAGGAGGAGAGCTTTGTACACAGCTTTGTCTTGTTCTTTGATTTTAAATATGCATGTTATGAAGGAGAAATCCTTTTTTTTTCAGTATTCCTTTTAAATTCATCCAATAAACAATAGGCGTGCCGGCTTTTCCTCTCTTCTTCTCCCGCTCCATGCTCCAGTGCCAGGACAGTCTCCAAGACCAGACACAATTCCTCACGCAAATGAAACTAGAACCTCCAGCCAAGTCTGAAAGAACATTTTACAGCATCTCCCTTATGAGAAAAACTTCCGTCCTGCACCTACAGCCACAAAGCTGCTTTTATACCAGCAGGCACTCAGGTTGAAGAGCCTGTATTAAACGCAGTATTTGGAAGTGAGCTCAGAAGACCTGCAGGCTGACAGAGGCTGGGCTTGTTCCGCTGATGGTGTTCTCATGCTATGTAGCCTCCGGACTGCTAGGTTTAGCCTGAACTTCATTTCAGTATAAACTTCTTTTCTAAGGCCTGACCATGGTGGGCAGTGTGGTTTGATGCAGCTATGCTGGGCCTGAAATCATGCTTTTTCTTCTTTCTGCAAAAAAAAAAAAGTGTTTCCAGATATTGCTTTGACTGGTGCTAGAAGCCCAAACTGAGGCTTTGGTGGATCCTCCCCGAGCTCTTTGTTGTGTGTTCTTCAGCTCCCTCTGTGCTAAGGCTCCTAGACGAGCTGCACTTAAACAGGATTTACTGCTTGCTTTGTCTGATTCCCTTTAAGTAAGACTTTGTTAAATCATGTCGAAGATGGCACACATAGCTGAACTGAAATCAGTCGGCCTGTATTTCACTGATGGTTCCTCTAGAATATATAAAGCTCAGATTTGGGATTAAGTTTTAAACTGAAGCTAAGGTTCGTCCTTTTTTCACTTCTTGGAACAGCTTAAACCTGACTTTTCAAGGTGTTTATAGAGAAATGTTGCAGTGTCACAGTGTTTTGATCATTGCAAAAATCCTAAATGGTAAATACAGGGTTTTTTCTGCTTATTTTGTTTGTGTTAATCAATGTGCAATCAATTTAACCATTTAATGAGGGATGCAGTCCAGCACAGACCCACACCTTCACCTTCAGTTCTCCTTTTTTAAATAGAATCAACTCACAATAAACGTGAACTTATGGTACCATACAAGACACACGGTACCCAATGTAGATTGGAATTCAGACAAAATTGAATTAAAATCAATCAAATTAATTTTTTGGCAGTGCAGACATTTAATCGGAGTGATGTCTAATAAAATGCAGTCAGATTCAGTTTATCACTTCTGACCAGCCTTTGAGGTCTTCATGGAGGGGACTAGTTTCTTGGGCAGGATATTGTTAATTTTGTCAATATTTTCCAGGTGAAAGAAGGGTATCCAGATAAGCCAAGACAGGAAAGGGGGGGCAGAAAGTTGAAAGTGGGAGACAAAAATAAAGAATAAAAATAGAGAATACAGGAAAACACCCTAGCATTTCTGAAAACGGTTACCAAAAATTTTATAGCAGTATTTACATTCAGTAATCATGTAATTAAAAACATTTTATTTATACTGATTTAATGCATTGCTGCTTGACCCAGTTTCTGTTTACAATCCTGAAGTATTTTACTTTTGAACTCACTTGAATGATGCACACCTTAGTCATCGTGGTTCAGATGAAAAGGCAAGTTGAGACAATACTTCTTCAACCACAACATTAAAGTCATGCTTTTTTATGATAGGACCAAAGATTGAAGCCTTTGTTTTCTTTTAATCAGAATTGGATCACAAAAAACATTTAACTTCCTGGCTTTATTTACACACACGCTGATGAATCAGATTGAACTTCTCAGAAGTTGGCAACAGAAATGAGACATGCTTTTTGCAACCCCGTAGCAGTTTCTTTTTCTGAAAACCTTTATTCCTTTGGGACTAAATAAAAAAATGCCAATTGCATATCTGCTGCAACTTTTTTTTTTTCTACTTAAGAAGAATCAGAAAAGCAGGTGTAATAATATATCATTTTAAAGCAGTCATTACTGGATACAAAACCACGTTTAAATCATGGTATGTTGGCTTCAACTCATTCAAATGCTTAAAAGAGGGAATGAAGTTAACAAAAAGCAGAAATCTTCAATCCAATGAAGCATTTTGAATTTTTGTAATTTCAGCCTTTTTGACAGCCTTCAGGTTAAAGATTTGAAGCCTAACAGTTGCACAAACTCATTTGTTTTACTAAAGAATATCTTGCAATCAGAGAGCTTTTCCAGGAACCCAAATATGTGAGACGTAATTTTGCAAAAATATATTGTTGGAAATCAAGCGAGGCAGAGGCCCTTCTTTTCATTTTTTTATGATTTTTTTTTTTTTAAAGCCCATCCATCAAATAGAGAAATGCCAGGAGGTAAGGTCTTTGTAGCCATTTTTCATTTCACTGTTTATTTCTTCTACTTCTGCAGATTCCAAAGGCAATCTCTGACTCCATAAAGCAGAAGTCTGTTCAGATTAAAACATTGACCACCGACAACCACATGCCGAGCGAAAGCACCGTTGCTCATACGTAAAAACACAAAGCTTTGAAGCTCTGAAAGATTTACCTTTCGAATTCATAATCTGTTTATGCCTTCTGAAATCTATAAACAAAGGTCTACAATCCAGCCTGCTTTACACTGGAGAAAAAAAAAATCACATTTTGTCATTATCCCTTACTCTGAGATCGTCATTTAGTCTGAAAGTTAGGTACAAGTACCGTGAGAAGATCAGGAGGGAGTCTCCTTCATTTTTTGCTATTACTGCCATTCTGTTTTTCAAATGGTATTTTTCATAAGTGCTATGTTGAAGTATTTGAATTGCATTTGTCCTTCTCTTTGGCTACGTGACTTGCACAGTAAAACAAACAAACAAAAAAAAGATGTTGGACTGTCACAGTCAAATGCTTGCAAGACGCACATGAAGACAAGAGACACATATGAGCAAGTGTTTCAGTTGTTTTTAACCAACAGAAACTGGATAACTTCATACATCTTCTGTGTTTTATAATGAGTGATGATTAATTCACTACTGAGTGCGACGCTTACGTTTCGTCTGCGCAGGAATGCCACTTTGGCCCTTCTTTTGTTGCTCCAGCATTTGACACACACACAGACACACACACACACACACACACACACACACACACACACACACATCAAAAAGATTTCTAAATTTAAGTGTGTAAGAGTTCGACTCCCATAAATCACATAACCCAGAGGTTGTGACACACAGAAACACACGCTATGCCACCGCACACACACTCCAGACAAATGGTACCGTGATTAACCTGACCACACTGCATTGCAGACTGAAATGTTAGCCTGAAACACAGAAAAGGCTTTGGAGGGGGGAAAACCCCATTCTTGTCTCGGATATCTGTCCAGTTACTTCTTGGCTCAGCGACTGTCTACATAAAGCTCTCCAATGACTGCTGGTATCAGTGAGTAATCCATTATTCTGTAATCTGTCAGGCTGCAGTGCTCGCAGCATGGAATGACAAGTATTTTAACAAGACGCGCTCATCGTACTCGTGCTGTAACTTGTCGTTTTTATCACATACACACGCCGTCGCCTGTACTTCACACGTACCAAGAGGAGTGGCGTAATGGGAAGTGGATCTGATGAGTTGCGCTGGGGGAACACGATGACCACCTGCTGTGTGTTAAACTGGCTGACTCACGGAGCTGATGCTGTTCAGGATGCCATAACTGTTCTGGGGTCAGGCAGGACTGAAATCATCTGTGCTGATGTCATATAGCTAATTGTCATGTTGTTTCTTCGTATAGGAACATATCACAAGATTTGAATTTGAATGAAAAGATGATTTTTGTAGATTAGTGAAACTCGTGTAGGTTTTTTTCTTACACATTTCAAGTGTTTACATTTGTTCATTTTGATGTTTATGGCTTACTGCTGTTGAAAACCTACAAAAATGTAGTGTCTCAGAAAATGTTAATATTACATAAAACTTATAAAAAGTGCCACTTTATTATATATATAATGTATGTATGTAATTTCATATTGTCTTTTTAATCGTGTTTTCATTTTTTTGTGGAATACACATTTTTGAAGCTGCATAAATATAATTTACTTCCTTTTTTGCAAGTTGAGGTTGCAGCCTTCAGCTTGTCTGTGTAATTAGCTCTGGTGCCTATCGTCCATAATTTCAGTCTGGTCTGCAGCGCAATCAAGCAAAGTAACATAAAGGTTCAACCGAACCTTCTTTTGGCACCACTGACAGCGAGGACAGGTGCCAAGGTTATCAGGAAAGGGGAACAATTAGTGGTCTAAATACTTCCTGGTAGACTGTTGCTCATGCAGCCCATAACCTTGATATGTGTGTGTGAAAGCACTGACTCCAGCCACAGGCTCTTCCTTGCACACTTGTTTCCTACCACACTTTTTCCTTCCACAAAATGTTCCACTGCTATTGCCCGCTTAGGCATGACTTTTTAAGACTTGTTAAGAAATTTCTGCCCTCAAGTCCACAGTCCTCTCCGTGATTGTGTTTGTCATAACACGCATCTCTGAGTTGGAAGTCCTGGTTTTGGGTGGTGTTTTATGGTTTCCAAGTCACGCTGGATTCTGGCATTACAGCACCAGACACCCACACACGTACACATGGATACTGTATCAGTGTTTAGTTACAGGGTGATGCACTGGCTGAGTATCTAAATAGCTAGCTAACTCCCCAGGCAAGGAAACATCGCTCGTTTCGAGAAAAGGATGCATCACGTTTCCCATATAGCACCTGCTAGTGATCAGAATTCCTTTAGCGCTACTGGACTGTATGTTGGTAAAATGTTATAGACCTGCAGTCTTTCAGGGCGCAGTTTGGTGGTTTCTCCAGCAGGGAGCATGATAGAGGAGGAATGCATTATGTTGACAAGTTGGCTCTTTTATACTTGTTTATGTTTTATTTAGCTTGAAGATGCAGGAGTTGTTTATTTACCTAATGGCGTTCGCGTGATATGTCATAGTTGCGTGCCAGACAAGGGCTTGAGTTCACATTATTGGAATGATAATAGCAGCTTTCCTCAACCCAGGGGTGGAGTGAAGGGCAGCTTCCCTTCACAGACCCTCCGCTCTCTTCCTCCTTCTCACTTTTACCCTGTGCCTTTCTCTGCACATGGATAGTGGAGTCCCCGTGATGCTTTCCAGATGTCTCAGCTCAGCGACCAGATTGACAAAACCCTACATCTTCTCTTTAAGTTGTTCTCATTCGTGTCCTTTAAAGAACACATGCACACACACACTCTATCCTGCGTTTCACTGTGTCTTGGTAAGGAGACAATTTCTTGGCACAGAAAATATTTTTAATATAATCCTTCTAAAGGATGGCTCACGCTGCAGAGAAATAGCCACTCTGTCCTTTCAAAATGTGATTTTAATCTGTGCCACATCAGGATCAAATAAATGTCTTAATACATGGTTTCCTTCCTGAATTAAAGTTGCTGTTTTCTTTGTGAGTTTGTTGCCAGTGCATGGATTTTATGATTTTTGTGTTCCTGTCCGTTCATTTCCATTTAATGCCTGTGGATGCATCATTTTGACCCATTGTTCATCCATTTGTAAAATCAGCCATTGAATCCTAACAATGCGTCTTTGTTTGTGTCTTTTTATATTTAAAAAAAAAAAAAAAAATTTGGATTTTTAAGATCCAAGCCAAAAACTGTCTCTTTAACTCTGTCTACTACACTAGAATAAACCCCGCTTTCCTAATGTGTCATCTGTGTTTTCCGTAGGGTTCCCTTTCAAATGAGCGCGACTATGAGACGGTGGTGATGATGAGGATGAGGCAGGCTGCCGAACGTCAGAGGCTCATCGAGGAGATGCAGAGAGAGGACGACGAGGAGGCTGCAGAGTCGTAGCTTTAGTTTCATAAAGCCTCTTGTGTTTTTCTTTTATTGTTTTATTGTAACATAGTGTGGAAAATAAACCCTTTTGATAAAATAAAGCAGTGTTTTCATTTGTCTTGTTTTCGCCTGTATATTGATGATGTATGACTAGGTGCAATGTAGAGAAGTTAGACCTGCTGTATGTAGTGCCACACTACACAGCTACTGAAACAAAGCTTATCAGAAAGGCCGGAGAGAACGCTGTAATTGTTAGTTTGAAATTATAAAACTTCTATTAATTCAGTTTTCTGTCTTGCTTTAAAACCGAGATTAGTCAGTAATTTTTTTTATAATTATTTTTAATATGTTTTAATGTATGATTTGTGGGTGGTGTGGTTCACATAGGTGAATCTCAAGTGAAATGTAATTGAAAAGTTTATTTCAAGAATTCAAAAAGGGAAACTCATATGAGAGTGATTCATTAAAAACAAAGATACATTTACCATTGTTTTTAATCATCAAATTAATGATGATTATAGCTGACTGTTAATCCCTAAAGAAAGCAAAAATTGTTTCTCATAAAGTTGGAACATTACATAAATGTTCATTTCTGTATTAAAAAGTGATATTTAATCCAGAAATGTTGGGCGAATTACTGCATCAAGAATGCGATCACTCTGTGGCGCTGCTGGATATGCTTCCCAATCCTCTCAATTCTGCTGGCAGCTTGTGCACCATTTTCTTTTTAACAGTTTTCCTTCCACCCAATTTTCCAGTAAAATGCTTATAAACAAAACTCTGTGATCACCTAGCTTCTTTAGTTATTACCTTCCATTGGTCTACCTTCCTTATGGAGAGATTCAATGACTTTCCACTGGACAAAGGTCAAGTCGGCATCTTTTCCCATGATGACAATTTCTGAATTAAAAATTTATTTTTCAGTGGTCTTGTGTATTTCAAAGTTATTTTCCTTCTTGTAATTCAGTCAAAAACATGAAGACTGACGGATCGAGTTTTTCTGTAAATTCTTATGTGGCAAAAACCATAACCCTAAGCATGAACAGGAATAAGTAACTAAAATCCATCACTTTGTGTGTCACTTTCTGGACTGAATTACTGAACTTGGTTAATTTTCCAATGATATTTGAATTTATTTAAATTCACCATTACATCCAGATTTGTTTTCCTCACAACTTTCGCAGACACCTACGATATTTGACGATTCGTTAATTTACATACTCAGCATCTTAGATTGTCAGAAATCACAAAAAAAGTTTGACTTTTTGTTCAAATCCCATCCATGTCATACAGAGAGAAATATTTTGGTTTTGCTTATTTTTTTTCTGTGCAACACCAACAAGCATCAATTCACGACACATCATGGGTGCGTGCTTAGTCTTGTTGGGTTTTAAAAATGCCAGATTTGGCTGACTGGGCAGCAAAATAAGCTGTGAAAATAGCTCCATGATGTAATGTTCATCAGTCAACCATTATGTGGCCAAATGTGACAAGTTATTACCTCATTACTTGTACCAAACAAGTTTTGACGTACAAATCTTTCTTCCCTGTAGCTTGCATACTTTATCAGCTACTTTAGGGTAAGTCGGGGGCAGTCCAAACCACAGACCGTGTGATGTGACTGTGTGGAAATAATTTCTGCCCCATGTTAAACCAGTAATCAAGCTGTGATTGGAACACTAGGTACGCCTTTATGGAATTCTTGTGGGTTCATTGTGATGAAAAGCAAGCTCACATTGGAGGCTCTCCATTTTACATCTGATGGTTGGGATGATAGTTCCTCTTGGTTTTCTGTTTCCAAATATCCTCGCCTCACTGAGGAGGCCTTGGCTTTTATTTATTTATGGTGCTGTTTATTGAGCTCCCAGTTTTTGCTCCACTTTAATTGCTTTAATATTTGCACGTGATCTCTGCAAAACATTTATTTTTGAACGTTTCTTGGAACGTTATGTGGAACATTTCTTGAATGTGCTCTGAATTAGGGCATATGATCAACAAAGCCCTTAGCTAAAAATTTACAGCAACTGTTGTGGATGATACTTTAGACATTGTGTTTGCTGCTTTTGTTAATGCAGCAAACACAGTTGGATAGTTCATGCTGAAAATGGTTCAGTATCATTTACTGATTCACTTTAGGATATTTCATTATCAAAACAATTTTTCACAGGTTACAAAACAACCACTGTTGGTGACTAATAGACATATGAGACAACTTTTGAGAAACGGAAACAAATTATGAAATACAGAAATAAAAATATCTTTACATGTAAGACTCAATGCAGGGTTAAGTTTGAGTTTTCCAATTTTGTGTCATATTAACCTCACGCTGTTAGGCAATCGCTGCTAATCCCTGTAAAACCCGTGTGCTTTCAGTCATAGTTAAATGTTACTTTTTTTTGCTTTGCTTTTGGTTTGTCTGTGCGCCCAGAAACCCAGCATCTTCTTTTATTATCACACAGAACTAAAGATCTGAGTTCAAATCCTGGCCTGAAGTCTTTCTGCAGTGTTTGCAAGTTATCCCTGGGCATCCATGGACTCCCTTTGGGTGCTCCATGTATTTTTGAAAGGCTTTGCATTGGGGGCATGGCAGAAGCCTGTATAAAAATAATAATAAAAAAATAAAAAAAATGCTATATTTTAAGAATGGCATTTTCACGACAAGTATGTGTAAACTGCTGACCAGCACTGCAGTCTAGGCTTTTACACAAACACTTCTCTTGTGCATTCACCAGACTCTTAAAAAGAGGACTGCACGTCCTTCCTATAACCATTTAATTGTTGTTTCAGGATTATTTAAAAGCTGTTTTTGTTGGGAGACTTGCATTGTTGATTGATGTTCACCTCATGCTCAGTACTTCTTGTACTACGCAGGACACGGGCCCCTACTTTTTTTAAAAAATATATATTTTCTGTTTTTACAGGATGTAAAGCCAACATTCTGCAATAACATTTGTGTTTTTGCACTTCTGGGTTTCCATTCGCACACTTTCACTCCAACTCCGCTTTTGCTCGATCATGAAACGGGCCGCAGAGCGTGCTAAATTAAAGAACACATTTTGAAATATGTGTTCTGCCCCTTTATATCGACCCTGACAAATTTTGATTTGTTGCTCCTAGATATTTCACAATAATCTTATGCAACATGCAAAATCCTGCAGAGATTTTGCTTATTTATGCTCTGCTAAGTGACACGCTACCATTCTTTGACACACATTCGGCCAGTCCTTCTTGTGGTCACCATGAGTTTTGTAACAGAATCTTTTTGCTTGGGAACATACATCTTGCCAGAACGGTCTGTTTTCCTAGTCTCTCTGGCGTAATGGTGTGTCTACTGCTCTTTGTCCTGTCATTGTGTTATTTAGGAGCCACATGGAAGCTTCGCAACAACCAATCCAGTCATGCATCCCCCTGCCACTCCTGCGCTGCTTCTCCACAGCTCTGTTACACAACGTCCAGCTGTTAGTTGTGTGGTGGGAGACATCTGCTCCTCTCCTCCCGCAAAATCCCCTCATAACATGGTTTTGTTTATCTGTATCCTTCTCCTCTACCCCAGCAATGTGATATATATATAAAAAGTAAAAAAATCAGAAACACACCACCTCTGTCTGAATGACAACAGAGGAAACACAGTCACAGGAAACACATTCACCACTAAAACTGCCCAAAGCCAACAGTGGTTTCTGCTGCTGCATGCAAACCAGCAGGGGAGGACGACCTTGTTACAGCATCATTCTCAGGAAAGATTTAATGTCTTCATAGCATCGTAGCCGTCCTGTCTGAGGATGATCTTTCTCTGCTTCATCTTCAACTTGGAGAAGGAAGCTGTCATGTATTAGGCAGCAGGTCTTGTTAAGAGTTTGCCTGGCAACGAATCTGGGCTGCAGGTTAATGATCTGGGCTGGCCCCAAACTCACGCTGGCAGACCCGGGGCTCAGATGAAACCACCCAGTGTGTTTTGGAGGCCGAAGGCAGGCTCTTTCATGCCTGACATGCAAGTGTCTTATCCTAAATTATAAAGAATATTTTCAGGGTGTGACGTATGTTTATCAAGTTTTGTGCATGACGGGTGGCTTGCAAGATGCTGCACATACAAATCCTAATAAAAGCGTTCATATCCTTTAAAGTTTAAGTTTTGTCGTATTAAAATCAGAAGCTGTGATCTATTTTACTGTGATTCTGAGTGACATGGCCGTGTGTCAAGGTGGTTTACAATTTATGTGAAAATGAAATCATACACATGGTTTTCCAAATTAAAAAGGTAAATATAAAACTTTTGACAATTATCATTTCACTTTTGACTATTTACAAAACAGTTCAGGCTCAAATACAGCAGAAGAAGAAGAGGATAATTTTTCATATTTTGCCACAAGTGGGTTTGTGCCTGGATTTTTATTGGGTCATTCTAACCAATCTACTTTGATCTGGACGTGAAGAAAAGCTTTCTCAAATCAATCGATTGTGATGTAACAAGATGTGACAAAGTAAATGCTTTTGCTATGCAAGGTGAAGCAACAAATGTTTTTATTTTTAGATAACAATGGTTTGCTTATTGTTAAAATGCATGTATTTATTATTTATTGTTAAAAAAAACATTTGAGATCTCCATATTATTTATTCATAAACAAAATGCTAATTTAATGTGCAGACATCTTTCAGCACAAGTACAACAAACTTGAGGGTTCTTTTCCCCCCTGCATGACAGAAACATTCTCTGACTTCATATGGACAAATAACTTCAACGCACCTGCAGTGAACAACATTACTAACAAATGGTCCAATAAAATCTCTGGAATGTGGTTCCACCATACCGGCAACCTGTTCAATCAGAAACCTTATAGAAAAGATTTCCTTAGTTTTAAAGTTGCTTTCTCTCATCTGTGGTAATAAACGTAACATAACAAAGTGAAAAAAAACCCAAAAAAAACCAGATATGAATTTCACCTTAGCGAAATTCCTCAGTCTTTTTTGAAGGCTATCAGGTGATAAGTCACTCCGTCTCTTTGTGGAGACACCACACCAGCGTCTGTCCCACTCCCGTCATCGACAGCACGCGGAAGCCAATCTTCTCCAGCTTGTCCAGCACCAGGCGAGGTGGGTCGTCCACATGGTATTCAGAACTAAAATAAGCATAAACAAAGTAATTCTGCCTTCCACAGATGTGGGATTTCTCTCTTTCAGTAAACTCTGCTTGGAAAGTACATGGCTGCTAAGTGTTCTGGTGCTCATTCACTTCCTTCCACACCTTGGTTCATTTCCCAGAAGGATCTGAATCAGATTGCCAATGACAACACTTCCCTGTTCTGTAACCCATCACCTTGAATGGTTTACTCTCAATCTGTGAAGCAGAAGCTTTCCTCAACCACACTTTTTTTGTTCCAGCCAATTGACTTGATCTCAGCTCTGCTGTCAATATGTGCGCTTTAACAGCCAAAAAGAAAGAAACACCCACTTTTAACTGTCAAAATTGAGAAATACGGCCCTGCGAGATTTTTCACCAATCCAGCTCAGCTCTGCATGTCTGTGGAGGTCAGCATGAGAACAGTGCCTTTAGAGATGACTCTTTTCAGTTTTGTCAGATGACGATGGAGATAGACGAAGTTTTACAGGATAGTTTTAACCCCAAATTTATCTGCAGCGTGTCACAAAGCACCATAAGTGTTTCCATTTGCAGCCACTCACAAATTGTTTCCCAGCATGGTTGTTTTTCTCGCCCCCAGGTAACTCATGATAGCTGGATCAGAAAATTCGTCTCCTACATTCGTTGGACCAGACTCCTGAAAAACAACGATTTGATATCCATCAACAATTTGATTTTCTCAATGAATGTCTCTGGCTATTATTTATGCAACGGTAGCGCCGATGCAGACCTCTGGCAGGTACAGGATAATAAACAGTAATAATATCAGGGCAGGCTAAAAATAGATGATCTAATACTCAGAGGCAAGAGAATTAGGTTGCTGGAGCTGAGCAGGCTGGGAAATGAACATGCATGATAAAAGAAACAGAGACAGATGCAATACGTGTAACAGTATTTAAGACAATGGCAAGAAATACATTAAAAAAGGCTAATTTTTCAAGCTGTGTAAGGTGCCAAATATGCAAAAGGACAGTAAATAAAATAAATTTGCTTTTACATATACTACAAATAAAATTACATTGGAACTGGATACACTTATTTGATGAATAGCTAAATGTAATAGCATAAATCACATCATCTAAATAATTTCTGTAACTTACAGCTAATGAAAACCCAAAATTCATCCAGTCACTACACCAGCTTACCATTTCATGGTTGTGGACTGATGAGGACTTTAACAGATTGTCAGTCTGTCACAGACCAAAATTTTAATTTCCCTGATAACCATTTAGAAAAAAATTGATTCAATACAGAAATGGTAAGATCTGGTCACGTTATGGCCGACACCGCCATGGGCGGCCTTGATTTTGTCCTGCAGACAGTCACTGAGACCTTCCACAAAGAGAGTCACTGTTAAACTATGCCTCCTGTTTACAGAGGGCCTTTTTCAAACTTGTTAAGAAAAACTCTAACGAAAGGAAGAAGTGTGGCAGAAAAAGGTGAACAAATACAACTGATGGCCATGAGAGGACAGTGAAGCAAAACCAATTCAGGAGTTTGGGGGAGACGCACATGAGGCATTGACTGAGGTTGGAGTCGGTGCCTAAAGCGAAATCTCAAACTAAAAGTGTTCAATTTTTTTACTTAAGCCACACGAGTCAGAGACAGTATGGAAAGAGTTCTTCTTGGGCTACGCTTATAATGTCTTTATTAATGCATGGATGTTATGGAAGTGCACAATATGTCTGCATGGCGTATCCCTCTGTCCAAGGCATTTTGTTCCCCCAGGGAGACAGATAAAAAGACTTTGAGCTTGACTAAAGAACCTACTGCTCAGTGGTCCAAAGACCTCTTCTCAAATTAGAGTTCACTTTGCATATTATTTGTAGATTAAGGTCCCAGAGTCTGGTGGAAGAGTGGAAAGGCACACAAGATTTCTACAGTCAGTGACGATTTGGGGAGACTTTTCAGAGGACTTCCCTCTGTTGACCAGCTTAATGGAGGTGTTGCATTCATTTTCCAGCTGACTCGGCAGCAGTGCACACAGGCAAAAGAACAAACACCTGATTTCATAATGGTGATATTACTGTGCTGATTGGTGAGTAAGTTGGCCTTAACTAAACCCTGCAGATAATTTGTTTGATTTTGTCAAGAGCAAGACATTAAAAATTATTTTTACTGGTCTTATGAAATTTGAAAACATTTTTAGAAAATTACATTGAGGGCTTTCATTTGTTAAGAATATGACTTGAAATTCTATCCATCTAAGTACGATAAATTTATTTAATAAATGAGTTTCACTTTTTGGACTCATTAACAGAATAAATGAATAGGATATTCTAATTCATTGAAATGCATTTTAATACTCATTAAGATTTTAAGTCAGTAAAACTGTATAAAAGAACAATTATTTTGTCATTTGTACCCTGCGGTGCACTGTGAAAAATTTTAACTTTTGTCTTGCCCAATAATAATAATAATAATAATAATAATAATAATAATAATAATAATAATAATAAAAACATTAGATTTAATTGGTTACCCTACAGAGCTTGGCCAATTATATTCACAGGAGCCTTGCTCTGTGACTGTGATGGGAAAAATGTGTGCTGATCCATTCATCCAGAAAGTAACTACATAGCTATTTAAATACAGAAATAGCTATGTGTCAATTTCAAAAATAAAACTAATAATTCACCAGCATTATGTATTTATTGAATTAACAGTTATTTGTTTTCAAAATTAACTTAACAATTTGACTATGGTTTGAATTGTGCCACTGTTGGAGCTCCATACCCCATGGAGGCTTGTCTGCTTTCCTCTGCATGCAGAAAATAAGAGGCCTCCAGATAAATATTAGGTTCAAGTGACAACTAAGATTGATAAGTAAAACACTGGGTGCCGCAGAGGCTAAATAAACAAATCCTGCAATCTCCAATCCAAGCAATGCTTCTGTAAAAGCAAGGCACGAGTTATTTATGTGGGATATATACACACCAGTCGGATCTGCGTGCTGATGAGCATGTAAGGCATCCCTGCCCCTTGGCTTTGGTCCTGTTATCCCCTGGGAATGACTCGAGAGGTGCCTTCAAAGACGCGACTGCCTCTGCACAACTTGCGCTCCTGCTGTCAGCTCCGTACGGAATGCGGAAACACCCACCGTGACTGGCCAATCACGGCTCACCCTCGGCCAGCTCTGCAGACACGGCATGTTACTCAACACCACCGCTGGTTTATTGACACGAGAATGAGAAATGTTGGCCAGTGTGTGCACATAGAACAAATGTTTTCATTCGGTTTAATTAAAGTTGTGTATTTTTACCTCTTCTCTGCAAATATTTTCTTTGCAAATATCGGCCGGGAATTCAGGAGCAAACTTCCCATTTATTCAAGACGCATTACACATAAGTTTTATGTAATATACACGTTTTTTTTGTTTGTTTGTATTTCAGAACATTTAATCTGAAATTGCAGCATAATTGTGAATATATTTGCCCATGCTTTGTTTGCATTTTGTTTGATTTTTTTTCCTGCTAGAGTATTAATAATTTGAATTCTGGGGACTAGAGAGTAATGGACTCAGACTGTTTAAAAAATGATCAAAGACGTAGGTCAACTTCTTTCAATGAGATATTTAGAAGAGTGACTCATTTTTAGTTGTATTTATTTGAAGAAATCTGTCGGGGGCAACTGCTTTTATCTTGGAAATAATAACAAAGCCATGATGGAGTAAAGTTTAGATTAAAATCCAGGCTTTTGGGCGTTTATGCTGATAATTTGCTTACAGGGACATTGATATTTCAAGTCTTTATTTTCTTGTAATCTTTTGTGATTATAGTTTACAGACGAGACAAATTCTGAAGGCTGTGGTTATCTCTATTGCCCATTTTTCCTACCACACTTTTTTCTTCCACTAAGCTTTTTATGAATATACTTCTTTAGCAATGACCTTTTGTGACTTGCCCTTCTGTCAGATGAATTAGCTACTCTCTGGATCATTTACAGAGAAAAAGCAACTCTCTATGGAAGCAGCCTCATGTTTTTATCAGTTCTTTTCAAACAGACGTCCACTTCTTCAGAGAACCTCCCACGCCGTTCAAAACAGACTGCTCTCTGTAAGCAGTCTCTCCCTGTTTCCTGGACTCCTGCTGTGTCTTCCTGCACTTGTTCATCTGCTGCTGGTGATTAGAGTCAGAGGGCAGCTCCTCTGTAACCTGTGGTGAAACGTCCCTGGTGGGTTCACACAAAACACTTTGACCTTTTGACTGGATCTTGGATCTTGGTGTTCGACTTCCCAGCTGGAGTGTGGTCGTAGCAACACATCCATAAAGTCTGAAGAGAACATGATAAGAAAAAAAATTAAATTTTAAGTCATTTGGACTTAAATTGATCAATCTTTTGTTTTTCAAATCATTCAGTCGTGATTTATTTTTGCAGTCATTGTCCTGCTGTGAGAGAGATATATATACAACCTTATGTCAAATTTTAATCGGATGATTGATTGATGGCCTTAATTAATTGAT
>NW_015113211.1:0-78369 GCF_001443285.1 Poecilia latipinna
ATACAAATCTGACGGTGACGTGTATAAAAAAAAAAAAAAAAAATCACCTTCTTCTTCCTTTCTTTCTTAAACCAGCAGGGGGCAAGCATGTTTCTTTCTCACACACTTGTGGCACAAGAAAATGTGGCGTGACTGGTTCATTTATTGATGGGTGGGAATTATGCATGAATGGTTAGTTTGTAGAAACAAACTCATTTTGGTTTTCAACAGCGACCAAAATGAGCTTGTTTCTGCATCAGTAAAGATTTAACATCCAGGGATCCTCAGGCATCCAATCCCATTTTACTTTGAACCAGATTTTCTTTTTTCTTTACACAGCCAATCACCACATAAGACAGTTTTCACCTATTTCCCCACAAGCAAAGATAGAAGTTACCCGCTGGTACTAATTCACCTAGATCTCTTGCCTGATCCGGGCCTTTAATGAAGGCTCGTTGTGCTGAGCTGCTTTTGAACTGTCACTGTGAATAAAGGGAGGCGGGCTCACGGCTGTCAGAGAGTTAACATTTACTGTGCAGAGGACCGCAATTTTCAACCCGTTTGCCCCGGTTCGACGGTTAATTCATGTCATCCTGACCCAACCCCCCTGCTGGGATGCAGCAAACCAGTTTAGTGTTTTGCTTCTGGTTTAAATGACGGCATATTCTCCATTACTGGCTCAGTTTAAGCATCCGACACTGACAAAATTAGCTTTCTGCTGTGTGGTCCTCGTATCTGTCGGTGACAGGTGCTGCTCTGGAGATGTATTCTCTCTATCAGGACTTTTACCTTCACCTAAAATTATGTCTACGACTTGTCTTTTATTTATTCAAACCATTCTACAGGAAAATATCAGTGCTTCAAATGCAGATTTTTTTTGTGCTCAAACCCTAAAACCTTCATAGAAGTTATGTAACAAGACAGAGAGCTGGTAACAAAAAAAAAAAAAAAAAAAAAAAAACATTGGCCAGAAAAAACCAGAACCGGTCATTCCTCTCTTGATCCTCTTTGATTGTCAGGTCAGATTGTTTTTTTTTCTCTATTGTATTTATTGGAACAAAGAAGTTCCATCATATTTGTTGCTTAAAGCACCAACAAGCGACACCAAAGAGCAGCTGATGCTTTTCTTTTGAGTTTCATTAAAATTAAATAAAGGGTGTGGAGATACTTTGTGTTTTGATGCCTGACTGTTAATTCCTTCATTTTCTCTGTGCTTACTGGCTCTATTGAAGAATCTGCAGCAGATATTTATTATTATTTTTTATTATTTATTTTACATGCAATGTGTTTAGAAGGAAAATCCCTCTGATTCAGAGTCAGTGTCAGCCAGATGTTTCCATCTCTAGTTGATGGAAACACTAGAAGCTGAAAACGTTTCTACTCTGTAGCTATTAACGTAACTTGCTGCTCTGTCATTCACCTGCGCTTATCCATTTTTGTGCCTTGCTCCACCTCAGTCGTCCGACCTCCATCTGTGCCATCCCCCACCTTTAAAGTGCGCTTCGTGATTCTTGCAGCGTGCCACTTCAAAGCCCTCTTTGAAATTTCTCCTCTTCATGTTTTATCCCCTCCTTCCCTGTCTTCTCCCTGCTCTGCTGCTTGTTCCCTTTCTGACATGAATGAGGTGAAAACAGAAATAAATCTAGAGTTCATCATGATGTGTTGTAAGTAACAAACAGTATGATGAGACGGCTTTTCTGTGTGATTTTGGCAGATCTCAGTAGGAACGGTGTTGGAGTTGGACGAGGTGCAGAGCCACTAGAGGTCAGTGTGGTCTAACGGTCTCCGTCATCTTTGAGTCGTGGGCTGGATAAGAAGTGAAGTGTCTGATTCGCCCTTCATTCCATTTGTATTGAACATTAAGCTCTTGAGTCCTCTTCGACACGCCTATCATTTTAGTGAGTTCAGTACTGATTTTTTATCATAGACCCTCCATCCCAGCGGGAGCCAAAGCCTCATTTGTCTGCTCTGCACACAGTGTTAAATTATTTGATTGGTTTATTGATCCAGCCGCCCCTCTGATAATTGGTTGGCTTAAACAGCGTATTGACCTGAGAGAGTTTGGGGTCTCCGCCTCATATCGTGAAAAGAGGCCCTGACAGCTACTCCATCAAACAGCACTTAGGAGGGGAAAACATAAAGATCATTTGTTGTATTGATAGATGAAATGAAGTCTTCTCCTAAAGAACAGCTCTGACTCTCATCATCTGCCTGTGCTTTTCTTCTCCGCCAACTTTAATTCACCTGTTCGCTCCTTACATGCTTCTCTGTCCGTGTGCGATTTTCTGAGAGGTTGGCAATGTGTCGTCTACACTCCACTCCCGCTCCCTCTCCCACGTGAGTCAGGGCTAAAGCCAGAAAGCTCAATCAAGCAGGTGCTTTGCTTCTGCTTAACTGGTTCCCCCAAACTCTGTTTTGGGGTTTTTCTCTATAAATCTGGGGGCATGGGAATTGTGTTTAGGTGTGTCTGCCACACACAGAGAGAGAGGGAGAAAATGATACTAAGAGGGACTTAAACCATAATTTCATGGATGAGAGACTTCAATCTGCCTCCCGTGGCTACTGTGCACATTGTGGGTCTCATCTGTAAAGGTTCAGACAAAAATCTGATCTACATGAACGTGTTAGTTACTCTTCACCATTGTGTGTGAGACTGTTTTTAATTAGTCCTTGCTTTTGCAGATCCGTGATGCAAACAGGCAAAATCTGGTGACTGTAGAGGTTATTGTTGCACAGCGACCTCATTGTTATGTTCTAGAAAGCTGCAGTTTGAGATGATTTGAGCTTCATGACATGCTGCGTTGTTGTCCTGTTGGAAGAAGCAATCTGGGTACTATGTGGTCATAAGGGTATGGAAATGATCATGAAAAGTAGACTGAGGTGAGTATGATAATGATGCTCGGTTGATACTAAAGGACCGAAAGTGTGCCACTACATTAGACCGCCACCACCATCAAGAGATGGGAATTGTTGACACAAGCAAGGTTGGGTCCAAGTTTTTATGTTTACTCTGTATTTTTGTCCCATCATTTGAATGTTGCAGCACAAATTGATGTCTGGACACAAACTGCCGTGTCCAGGTTGCTTCACTCTGTGCAAGTGGCAGCTGCAGTTTCCTGCTCTCGGCTGATGTGGCGTGTGGCCTCTGACATCAACATGACCTTTCCTTCTACACAGCTGATACACGTTGAATTTTTAATTTTTTATTTTTAACCATTCACCGTTAACCAGCAGGATGGTTTCTGAAACACCGGAATCCCCGTTTGATCCCACTCTAATCCTTGGTCGCGACTTCAGCACGTCCGGAAGACTGAATGGATTGAGTCGCTGCTGTGTGGTTGCAGGATTTGAAAGAAAATTCAGATCTATTGATGAACCTCAGCTGCTCCTCTGGGGAGCAAAAGCTAATGGACTGCGACCTTGTTGGTTGATCAACTCCTCGGAGACACTCCCTTAGGAGACTAATTCTCTGACACCACAAAACTGGGCAGAGCATTATTAGTCGAAGGTCAATTGTGTAATCAGTCTTTTAGGACTTAAGCTGTGTGTTTTGTATCGCACGTTAACCTTCTGCAATTGAACATGTAAATCTATTCCTCCAACATGTTTAACTAGTTAGTTCTTTTTTTAATGGCCATTTTTATTTTTTAAATGAGTGTGAATCCAGTCCGAAACTCTAAAAACTAAATGTTGAAATTTATAGTTTCATGTGATAAGTTTAAGCCGTTCGATACACGACAATGCATTCAGAAAACAGCTCAAAAGTAATTAGTCAATATTTTACACATACCGATAAATTATCATTATTCAGTAAACTTTTGTGTGTTTTTGTTTTTTGTGTATCTTTCCTTTTTTTCTGTACACGTGAAGTGTAAATTCATGAAACAATAAATACATTGTTTCATGTATTGTGTTTATATGCAGTTTTGAAACAACTTCAAATTTTTTGTGACATTATATATCATATTGAGTGTACAGCGGACATTCAATAGTCGGCATTCACTAGGGATCAGCTAAATTCCTTGATTACTTGAGACCCCCTGTAATAATGATTATAACTAGTTATTTGAATAGGCACAACATATATCTTATCATGCATTAATATGCACAGTGGAAACCGCAGAAGCTAATATCCAGTCTTCCATATCTTTACTCTTGGAGGTACAGCCAATCAGCAGCAAGGAAAATAAATAACACTCCTGGATTGGCTGCTTTGTAAATGCTAGCCAATTGCATGTCAGGTAGTATTACTGTTTTAGCTTCTGAAGCTGCATTTTCTATAGAATATCTTGCATAGAATTGTCTGCTTTTACACAGAAAAATGACAGGAATCACAGAAAAATCAGTGAATACTGAACCATCAATAGGTGGGGCTCCACTGTATGGCAATTTGTTGTTGGACAGAAGAAGCGAGTCAGTGTTTTTTTATTATAATTGGGTAAAAATAAGTTTATAATCTGTGTACCCGGAATATATATACATAAAAAACAGTAACCTTCCTTATTGTGAGATTTTAGTAAAACACTGTGCAAAAACACTGTGCAACAACTCTGATCTTCAGCAGAGCAACCAGCTCTGCTGTCCTCTGCAGAAACAATAGCTAATGTGACATCAGCTGAGTGACACGACGACGACAAAATCCAGAAGCGAAAGACGGAATGAGCTGATTTGCTGAATCAAAAGTCCATTGTATCCATGTCAAAGGGCAGCTTTTAACCAGCAAATCCCCATTTCTCCCATCTAATCCCTGTTCTGGGGGGTTTCCCACAACACTCGGCTCATCTTGGATCCACCAGACCGCAAAGAGACAGGCTGACTCTGGGATGGCTTCTGTCACCTTAAAGTCAACATCTACTAAGATTTCTGCCAAAGTTCAGTCAAAAAGTGAGGTCCAAATATTTATTACATGCCAGTCCTTTGCAATGCAACCCTTATTTAGAGAAACATTAAATTATTGTAGAAGATTACATGCAATGTTGACAAGTCTGCAGAAGTTTGATATTTGCTATTATTGTCTTCCACGAATATTCCAGGTCTGATTATGTGACATGTTGTATAAATGATTAAATAGATTTTTTTTTCATTGACTTAATATTGAAAATAAAACCCTTTGTCTTTAATTGATCAAATTATATCACGATTTTGAAATTATACCCATCAACATTTTGTTTTTAAGAGTTCCAAATTGGATTTACACTCATTTAAAAATTAAAAATAGCCTTTTAATGAGCTTAGACGTGTCTTAAGCAGGGAAGATACTGAAAGACTGCCAGAAGGGAGAGAGGTTCTCCGTAAAATGAGTAGAGCTGTGCCAGCAGCGGACACCGCTCCTCTGTTCTCTTTGGTTTTCATGTCCTTTACTTCCCTATTTTATGTTGGTCGCAGGCAATCACAGTAAATTGCTGACAGCTGAGTGTTCACATTAATTTCAAATGGATGTAGTAAAATGACCACAGATCAAAATAATGATGATGTAAATAAGACGCATTCAAACATGTTGATACTATGTGGAAATCGGCACATAGCTTCATCTAGACTAGATTCTATATTGTTAATTTCTAAAAGTTGCCTACCTGGGGCCGTTATGTTCACACTTAGCAACAGGGTCAGCCACACCTAGCAACGATTAACCACACCTAGCAACGGTCAACCACACCTCCTCACTAAGATAGAAATTTCTGTGGACGCCTTTCTCTCAGCTGCTGACTGAATCACTGTTAGCTAGCTCTTTTTAGGCTAAGCTAGCAGTTCTCTGAAGGGACTCTGAACTCCCAGTGGAGTTTTTCCAAACTACACACGCTTGTGATGTTTCGTAATTTCTGCTTGCCGTCTTCGGTTCGTGTAGAGTTGGCTGCTCATATGAATAAAGCTGACTCGTTGCGGAGAATGCCAGTTACCCGCATTGTACGTCTCCGCCTCGTTTAGTCGAATTAAGTTTGTCTTCACTTCGACCCCTCATTAAAAGAAAAAAAAAAGGAGAAAACGCCGCCTGTGGCGCGCTCTCTCACACACACATCATTTCCCCCGTCTGATGAATCGCTAATTCATCGCAGAGATCAAAGACTCGTATATTTATAAGTGGTCTTGGGGTGGTGATTTCTTCGTCGTTTGATTCTCATAAGATCATTCCCTGTGTGCATCTTATTTTTCTAATTTGCTTATTTATTTATCTGCTCAGATCAAACTTCTCCTTCCTCATTAGGGTCTCTTTAATGTCCTCAGCAGGCGGAAAGTAATGGGGATATAATGAACGGCGTGCGAGCAGATTGGGAGTAAAATGTAAATTGTTTGCCTGGAGCTTCGGTGATGAAACGGGAGGCAGAGGGGTCGGATAAGCCGCAGCGCACGGAAACTCTTGTCTCCTATCATGTGGGAACACAGAGCTCAGGCTGTTTCAGGCCTCTTTATTTTTTTATAGCTCGTTTTATTTCCATCTGGCTGGCTTATAAGTCTCTTGGTTTTGTTTGTTTGTTTATATTCTAATGGTTTTCAGGGTCTTTTTTTCCCCCTGCACAACTCTTTCGAGCCACATCTGCGTCTGGGGCGCTGCGCGTGACGCTCCAGTTGTGTCTCTTGATCTGGTTTCCAGCCAACCAGGTTGAGGCTTTCAGCTCCGCATCCCATGTAAGAGTAAATATCTTGTAATGACTGTGGAAGCAGACCGTGGTTATTGACTGCATGTGTGGACTCCGGGGACACGAACGGGTAACCCGACTCTGCTCGTGTCTACGCTGATATTTGATTCCCAACGCAGGTGGAATGCGGAGCGTCGGTGCGGGACGCGTTCGAGGTGAGAGGTTTGGGCCGGCGAATGTGTGTGACAACAGGTGCGAAGGGCTGGACGCGCTTTGTTTAACACCCCCCCTCCCCCCAGCCCCCCATGCCTACAGCAGCTTTGTGTATTATGCTGTGAGTGTTTTTCTTCGCTAAGAAAGACAACAACAACAAAAAAAAAGGGTTTGTAAAGGACGGAAACCTGTAATATTAACTAGCTTGACATATGAGCCAGAAAGCGTGCCTGCGTTTATGTCAGATGGCGGGCAACCCCCAAAACTCATCTCCCACTCAAGTACACGAAATGACACATTGGCCTTGTCTCCCTTCTGCATTTTGACCTTTTATTAAATCTGGAAAATAAAACGTTCCCTGTGTGTGTAACATCCCTCCCTCTGTTTGCTGACTCGCAGCTCCGCTAGGTCTTGTTTGGGAAACCCAGATGCTCTAATTGAACCAAGCTGTGTCTGAACAATGACTCTCCAGCACCAGGAGAATGGCTAATGCTAGCTAGTGTTTCTTTGTCTCTCTCTTGTGGTCTCCTGCCTCTGTGCAAAACTTTTATTGGGATTTTATGTGACAGAGCAAACACAAAGCAGTGTTTAAGTAGGAAGTGGAAGGAAAATAATCCACGTTTTTGTCTCTCTTTTTTTTTTTTTTTTTTTTTTTTTTTTTGCCAAAAGCAAGTGTGTAAAATCATGTTCAGGCCTTCTTTTAATCTTATTCCTCTAAACGAAATCCTGTCCAACTAATATGCCAAAAACAGTCAGCTAATTTGTAAATAATACAGTCCACCTGTGTGGACTTTATTCTCAGGCTACATTTACACGAGACTGGAAACTGCCAGGATGTTTGGACGCTGCTCTTAAGTCGCAAAAATAAGACTTCCGACTCAAATACAGGTTTGGAATCCTAACATACAGTTAACCAGGGTTAAAAGTTGACCTAGATGTTGTGGATTTGATAAGAAAATGTGGTGGTAACGCTTTATTTGAAGGGGTGTGCACAAGACTGACATTACACTGTCATAAGCAGCAAATATTGACACTATTAATGCAAAGATGTAGTGAAAGTTGCTTTAAAAGTCCCCCCCCAAAAAAGGTCAACGTTGCATTATTCGGTAAATAATTGCACTTTTAATGCAAAGTTGACACTTTTAATGGACTTTTAATGCAAGTTTCAATGAAACTTTGCTTTAAAGGTGTCATTATTCACTGAAGGACACTCCATGACAACAGTTGTAAACATTCATGAAGACTCCTTCATGTTCATGACAGATGTTATGTCTTAAGCACACCACTTCAAATAAAGCGACACTGAAAATGTTAAATTCACCGTTAGAGACTTTAATATCTCCGCTACATACATAATTGATATTTGAACCAGACGTTCCACGACGTCATATTTCAAGCCACAGTCAATGTGATAAAAGTCAAGTCAGCATTCAGTAGTTGCTGTGATGATGTAGAAATGCAGGGAAAAATGTTTACCTGCTACTAGGAGGCTTTATTTGCTATTTTCACAACAAACACTGGCAGAAGACGACTCAGACAGAAGTCTAGTATGCAGAATAAAAAGAACAACAACAAAAAAACAAACAGAATATTATCCCGGACTACTTCAGCAGCAGTGGAGCAGAACTTTTCTGTCTCTGCGACTCAAAAAATTGAGTTTGACTTTTTTTTTTTTTTTTCTCCATTCACCGGTTGGTACCGATAATCTGGTACAGTCTCATCTATGACTTCTAGGGGTCAAATTATTACGTTGACCACAACTGTGCATGTTGAAACATTATAAACCAAACTTATTATAAATGGATCACTTGTCGCTCCAGGCAGCTCTGACTCGATGCGCAGCAGGTTGTTCCGCTAACTTCAGGCATCGGTTCTCTGACTTTGCGGGATGAATCCACGTGATGGCAACGACAGACGCTGACTCTGTCGGATCCTCAGAATGCAGCTTGAATTGTGTTTCCAGATGTTAGCGTTCTTATAAGAGTGTAAAGCTGTCAGGTTAGAAGCTTGAAACCGCAGGGTGAGGCTGAACGGTTGGACGGATGAAAAACAGCCCGACGTCGTGCCGCACATTATTCCGGTTGCTGGAATAATGTGCGGCACATTATTCCAAACTTTGCTGGAGGTTTCGGTAAACCTTTGGTCAATTACTTGGCATGTTTATGACAATCTGACAAACTCACCCATTTCCTCATCTTTCATCTTCCTGGAAAAATCTCTTTTGTCACGCGATTGCAACTAGTCAACATGATGCATAAAAGACCAAGGCTGGTAACGGAAAACAACGGCCAGAGTGATTTTGATGCGTCTGATGCCGCGCCCTCGACATGCCTCTACATAGGCTTTGAATGTAAACCAGACACACAAAATGCGTTTGGTGTGAACGCACCATCGTCTGCATTCAAAGTGTGCACGCGTTAAACTTGAAGCGTCGGACGCATTTTTGACGTGCGCACCATTAGCGGGGTAAATAAAGCTTACAAAGGTAGAATTTTCCTGGTTCTCGCTACGAATAAAGCTAGGTGATAATATTAGAAAATGCCACCCTGGACACTTTCAAATTAATGAGTCCGTCCTTAATCCGAAAAAGGTGCCTGGCTCCCTCCTGCTTGGCTGGAAACACTTTCTCAAGCAGAGAAGTTGAAGTAACCCGGTGCGGTGTTCTCCCGTGTGTCGTTGAGAATGATGGATGGGAGGCTGGATGGATGGATGGATGCCAGTAAGAACCGTGTAAGAAAAAAACCTGACCCATCATCATAACGACAAGTTTGACAGTATTTTCTTTGGCCGGTTATGTGTAATAAGATTTATTTAGGCTAGCCTGCGAACTAATGACGCGTATTATTAGCAAAGATGCTATCCCGGGCTTAGTGTGTGATTAATGATGCAGGAGAACAGGGGGGAAAGTAGATGGGCCAAACAAAGTCGGCCGATGCGGATCAGTTGCTGGGACACAATTAAGCCGTTTGTTTTGAACTATTTGTGCCTGATGCAATTGAATTGTGATTTGTCAACACCTGCGAAACCCAGCAGCTGATACAGGAAAGGAGTGAAATGTGTTCGCCAGTTCAAGAAAAAAAAAACAAAAAAAAAAAACAGTCCGACAGTGATGTAGTGTCAAGGAAAAGGTTTTTCACTCATGCACATGGCTGTACATATAAATGAATTCAGGGATGTCTTTTTGCACTGAACTGGAAATTCACCCCCAGAATCACAATGTTTGCCGAGCTCAAGTTTCAGCAGTGGAAGCGACTGTGACGAAACCAGCTCTGACAGATGTAAAGCACCCGCAGAGCACTCGCTAGATTTGGCCGGGGGCGGCGGAGCGTGAGTGTGCCTGCGAGTCCGTGTTGCACAACACAGAAGAAACATCGCTGCCTGCACACGCTCATGTCATGTCAAGCATGGCTTGCGCTGTAAGGAACTCTGCTCTGTGTGTGTTGCTTGGATGTGTCATTTTCATAATCAGTAAAATTATGTTTTTATTGCCCCACAATGGCTTGTTAAATTAGTGGTTGGATTTTTTTTTTTTTTTTTTTTTTTTGGGTTGGGGAACTGCTGAAACGGAAGGATTTACTGTAACATGTCAACTTAGTTGTTGTTTCCCAGAACATTTTGTGGGTCTAATAAATTTCACAACAGCCTTGGTTTGGTTTACACTTGACACTAACTAGTCAGTCCAGTTAAGGCTCATGTCTAATATTTAAGCATTTTCAGTACATTTATACAGACCTGAAATGTATTTGCTCAGAGGTCGTCAAAAGAAATGACTGTTCTAAATCTGCTGTACTTGTTTCATTTGGTTTTATTTGTATGATCTCCATTAGCAAGGTCATACTGACAGAAAGTAGAATCATAAAGTAATAACTTCATAAATTTTATTTCCTCCTGTTAGTCTGTCGTCCAACTTATTTTGACTTACACAATCTTCAAGGAATTTGATTTCCTTTAGTGTCTGTAACAATCCTACTGTCTGATGTGTTCTTATTCTGTCTATTATTTGTTGTATAATAAATAGAGGCGCAGTGCGATTTCATTATATAAACTATCATGACAATAAAATGCCATGATGTTGCTCGTCAAAGTAAGATATTCTAACACCTTGCTGTTTTTAAGATGTTTGGAAAGAGCATCTGGCCTCTGATTTAGAGCTTCCTATCATCATTGCAGGACTATTTCTAAAATATTTAGAATAATAACTCAATCAATTAAAAAAAACAACAACATTGTTTTATGTCTTGTAACTGGTACAGTACATGTTAAACCCCCAGAAATGATTCATTTGTAATTATTTTTAGCGTTACAACCACTAAAAAAAAACAACAACATTGTTTTATGTCTTGTAACTGGTACAGTACATGTTAAACCCCCAGAAATGATTCATTTGTAATTATTTTTAGCGTTACAACCACTAAAAAAAACAACAAAAAAAAACGTATGGACTATTCAAACCTAGACTGAATCAGTCTGTGTTAATTAAATATCATTTTAAAGCATAGTTTACAATTATTGAAATATGTGTGGTAAGGAAAAAACTACTGAAAAGTAAATTTTAGTTTCCTACATTTAAAAAAAATTGTATTCTGTTTTCATAAACCCAATGTTATCATGTTAGTTTAATGCATAATCCTACAAGTAATTATAGGGTTTTTATTATGATTAGTCATTGCCATCACTTCAACACTGATCATATATATGCTGCTTTCAAATTGTATTCAATTTTAAAACATGGCATGCTGTCAGTTACTTTTGCATCCACATATTATTTGAAAAACACATTTTTTGCAAATAAATCAGAGTGACAGTAACTTGCTAATGTGCAACTTTAGTGTGCACGTGTGTCTCTTCTGTGTTTGACTAGAGATTGACTGTGAGAGTTGCAGTAATCCTCTGGCTGCCATATGCTGTTTGACCTCCTCCTCATCAACACAGATCCAGCCTCCATGCAACGGGTGTGTGTTTGCGCCTCCGTGTCCAGTAATGAGCGGCGTTTGTTTGTGTGTGTGCAGAGCGCGACTGTCAGTCAGCCGTCATGAGCCAGACGAGGTTGAAGGGTAGTGAGCGTCTGTGTGTGTGTGTGTGTGTGTGTGTGTGTGTGTGCGTGTGTGTGTGTGTGTGTGTGTGAGAAGAAGGGGTACGGAGGGGGTCATTAGCAAGAACTGACAAAGGCCTTATTTGGAGGTTAACAGGGTCATGAACCAGCCGAGGGTGAACATGTGGGACTTATTTCAGTTCATGGAGCAGAGGAGTTTTGGAGCTACTTGCTTAGTGACAGGATCAAATTACAGAGTTCATTCATTGACGCAGAGCTGCTTGCGTTAAATTTCAGGAAGTGATTCGAAATTCATCCCATGGCTCTAAAAACCTTGCATTTAGATGAGGTTGGCACGCCATATTGTTGAGAGTTCAGTTCTGTGATGTGGATTGCTTCTGAGAATTTATTTATTTATTTTTTGCGAATTTACTTGTAAGACAGAACCAGGCCTGCTGCCATATTAGCAAGCACTGGGGATTCCCAGCTGAGTGAATTTTCTTCAGCACAGACAGAACATCTGCATATCAGGGCAAGTATGTTAATGTTACAGTGCAGTTTAATATGAAGTTGATCAGCCATATTCTTAACATCACCCAACATGTAAAAAAAAAAAAAAAAAAGAGAGAATAAGTAAAGCATCATTCCAAGAGTAACCCGGTCCAGATAGCAGCACGAAACATACAACAAATCATTTCTGGACTATGAAGCGCTACTTCTGTTTTCATGCGCAATGTGGCCGACGCACGAGGTTTTAGTGTCGGGTTTCGGAAAGCTGGCATGCCGCCTGTTGAAGAGTGCAACAAAAGCGTTATTGAGCGACAACAAAAGAGACACCGAGGAAGAGCATGTGAGGCCAAGGACTCCTGCAGGACGTTCTCGCACAGAAACCATCACCACACCAAACCCACATGAACACAACAACATCCCCAATACGTATCATGTGTGCTGCGCACAAAACCTCCAAAATGCACCCGACCCACAGGAATACAACAATAAATTGATCAGATTTAATTCGTTTATATTAAAACAGATGAGATAATTTGTTCTGCTCTTATGGTCATGAGGGAAATAAAAATATATTGGCGACAGTTGGCAGAGTTTAGCAAGAGGCTGTATTCCAATGATGCTCACACACTGATTGCTGTAAATTATGCACACACACAATAGACTGAACCCTGTTTGACTTTTATCTGGAGCTTGCTTGGCTGCGTTTCCTGGCAGGATGAGGCAGCTTTACGAAGTCTCCAGTCACTTACAACTTTGTCAGAGAACCAGCAGTGACACTTGGAGTTTTATAGCACATGAGGAATCTGGTACCTCTCTGCACAGCCAGGCCATGGCTGTTTTCCTGCTGTCTATTGTTTTTTGTGCTGAGTGAGAGATTTTTCAAATGGCGAGGCGCTCCTCCTCCCAAAGGGAGGGCAGTAGAGTTCAAGGGTGTGTACGTAGAGGGAGCTGTTAAAAAAGTTCAAGTTAAGCATCCCACGGCACTAATTTGTGGGAGGGGGAGCTGATAATCTTCCGCTTTTGTTAAAAAAAAAAAAAAAATAAGAGGGAGAAAACTTTTTGTTCATCTCAAAATGCGTTTTTAATCTTTACTGGCATGTATTTTATTCATTTCAGGTCGGCAAGGTTGTCGCTTCTTCTGTCGTCGCACTGATTGAGACGGCGACTTTCATTCGACTCGGTTGCTTTACTCCCACACCGCCGCTGTCACTTCGTCTAATTCTGGTTTTTGCGTCACTGCTGCTCGCTCTCTAACTATCCTTGGTGATATTTCTGCCAGACTTTTGTGGCATGAGTCATCCCTCTTTTCTTCTGCAATGGTCTTGAAATAGGTATGATTGCATCAGCAGTCTGCTTCCTTTAGGTGACTGTTAATATCTGAAGAAAGATCAGAGCAGACTTGAGATATTTTTGGTTGAAGGGTCACTCTGAGGTCATATCCTGAGCCACTAAGTGGGGGGTGATAGCTGAATGCAGTTGGCACGTTGTCTTTTACACGTTTGTGACATTATATCACAGTTAATGTATTAAAAATGCTTACGTTTTGTTACTTTACAGCCATTAACTTTAATGTACTTATTTTTAGCTGATAGAAAATGTGCTGAGATGCAGGAAAATCCTGAAAGAAACTATTATGACAATGACTTCAACCTAGCCAGGGGTGTAGTAGATTGTTCTAGATTAAAACATATGGCCCAGTCAAAGTAGAGATAAATCCAATTTAAAGTCTTTTGCAGGACTTGAACGTTGATGTTCATGGATGCTCTCCATCCATCCAGCCTGAATGAGTTATTTTTGTAGTGAATAATGGACAAAAATTGTCGGTACCTAGATGTAAAGAAACTAAGTCTCTTTTATGAGCTACATTGATTGCAGTGCTAAGCTGACGCTAGCATATAGGGAACACCAGTTTGTTTTGTTTACAACACCATAAGCCTTCTGTCTATCATAGATAAACTGACTCTTTCTCAGAACAGACTCTGAATCGGCCCAGAGGGAAGGACTGCTTTTTGTCAGGACTGGAGTTGGCATGGACTCACGGAGGCCAACATGCAAAATAACATTTTGAGCACCTTGTTTAAAACTCCAGGGTTTCTATTTGTTTTTGAAATTTGAGACAAAAACCAAACAAAACAAACAAAAAAAAGCTCAAGTTCTTGAAACTTGGAAACAAAATGTGTGTGGGGAGGGGGGGAAATCGAGGTTTTCTTTTTATTTTGAGAAATGGGAGAAACTTTTTTTTTTACTTTTGCCTCTGCTCCTGGCAGGTAAGAGCAATTTTCCCTCAGCATTTCCTTAACTCCCACTACTGAGGTAGGATCCAAGGCCAGAGCTGTTCAACGCACCAGACTGTCAGTGATTTGTGTTGTGTCTAATTCGTTCTCCACATGGTGGATTCAAACACGTGCACAGACAGACAGCTGGATACTGGCTAAAAGACGGATGCGCACGGTTTGGCATGCACACAGATGCATGAGGAAACCAGCGTGACCTTTGTTCCAACCCTCCGTTTCGACACTGCTAGCATTAAATGCGCCTCGCGCTTTTTACGTCTGTACGTTAGAGACCGATTTTTAAAGGTAAGGGGGAGGAGAGGCATGTTGGCTGTCATGATAAATTTGTATCCTTCTGGATTTAATAAGACACACAGGATTCATTTGCCATTTCAGGTCTGTGGAGCGTACGGTCTGAAGACGAGCGAATCGAAATGTGTTGTGGGAAATACGACATGGTTTCTGTGGATGCCAGTTATCTGCCAAACTCGTAAAGCATTGTGTTTTTTTTTTAAAGCGTATTTCCTAATCAAATGGCTCTTTTAGAAGTATGTCGACTTTTTTAATGCTACGAGTCGTTTCTGAGCAACATCACAGGAAACTGTGCAAGAGGCAGCTCTGACGAGGGAGTCGATTCAATCTGGGAGAGCAGCACTGGTGAATGTGAGCAAACATTAAAGGTACAGTATGTAACTGATTAAAAAAAAAACTCACTTTGTTGAAACAATATACTATGCTCCTCCTGGCTCTGATTGGTTGTTTTTGACCGGGAGCTGTGCATTTCGCTGTAGCAGCTCAGGGAGGAGGTGGAAGAGCTTTTTTTTTTTTTTTTTTCACAGATTTTCTGTCTCATAGCATACTGTCACAACAGAGTGAGAATTTCAGAAAATATGTCAATTTTAAAAAAAATAAAAGTTACATAGGGGTGAGACATAGTGGTGGCAGTATCATGCTGTGGGGATGTTTCTCTTTACAAGGTTTCCCCCAGAAAACTTGCTGAGCCTGGTGGTTGGATGTCGGGGCAGTCATTCATCCAGCAGCCAGTCGTGTTTTTGAGTTTAAAAAATGCTTAAAATGGACAGAAAATTTTAAAATATCACTTGATAATTATGTATTATTGAAAGATTGGAATAATACCTGGACACCAACTGTAAAGTTTTAAAAATTGCAAACCTTTTAAAAATACTTTAAAAGCCTGCTGGGAGCACAATTAAAGCCTGGTGACCCGCCAGGCTTATAATGTGCTGGGGGAAACCCTGCTTTAGCTGTAATCCTGCAATAAAACCCTGCTATAGGCTGCTGAAGCTTTAATGCTAGAAGTGGATAGAAAACAAAACATATAACCAGAGCTACGTTGGAATATATTAGATTATATGATATCTTGGTATTAGAATGGCCTAGTCAAAGCCCAGTCCTAAATTCAGTAGAAAATGTGTGCGCCCTTTTCCACTCAACCTGACTGAGTTCCCAAAAGACTTAAAGTGACTGGAGCAAAATGTGGTCCTACAAAGTATTTTACTCTGGGGAGCTGAGTGCAGAGGAATGCTTCTATATATATATATATATATATATATATATATATATATATATATATATACACACACACACACTGAGGAACACTCAAATAACACATCCTAGATCTGAATGAATGAAATATTCTCATTGAATACTTTGTTCTGTACAAAGTTGAATGTGCTGACAACAAAATCACACACAAATCATCAATGGAAATCAAATCTATTAACCAATGGAGGCCTGGATTTGGAGCCACCCACAAAATTAAAGTGAAATGTTCCCTTTATACACATATTTAGAAGTCCTCCAAATTTTTATGTTCTATTTTGTGTTGGTTTGTCACTTACAATCCTACTGAAAGGCATGGAAATTTATTTGTCTACATCGCAAAATGTGAAGAAAATTCAATAATGAATTCTTTTCCCATACACTAAATATTAGATGCTCTAAAATAAAGAGGAGCAAAGTTTGCAGTGCACTTTTCCCCTCATTAACGTTTTTTTTTTTTTTTTTAATGCCTGAAGTTCAGTTGCTGCTCATAGGCCCACAACTTTCTTTGAACTGGAGACATTTTAAATCGAGACGACAAGAAAGTTTGAGCAAAAGACATCGGGGGGTTTCATTTCTTCTGTTTTTTTTTTTTTGTTATCCACACACTGCTGTTTGATTAAACACAACGTGCTTCACCGATGTGGAGGACATGACCCACTGCTGCAATACATTGGTAAGAGGAAGCCAAATATGCACAGTGAAATTGATAACAAATTGAGGTAAAGCGTTTCAGCAGAACACCTTGATGGTTTCTGCATGAGGAAGAAACAAGATAAAAAGCAGATGTGTGTATGAATGACTTCCAACCAGGTGGTGTAAATTGACTGCTGACCTGCTCCTCCACCACCAGAAGCAATTATCACCCCCCCCCACACACACACACACTTTGAAGCTCTTCTTTTTTCATCTTTGTATTTATTCTTATTTCTCTTTGTCGCTTTTGCTCTCATTTACCTCTGTGTGCTTTCAGCCTTTGCAGTGCAAAAGGCAGCCTCACTGTAATTCATGCTAATTAAGGGACAGGCTTTCAACAATAACTTAAAAGATTAGCCAAAGTTTTTTTCTTCTTTTTTTTTGCTTGAGACAATTTTATTTTGATTGTGGTAACTGCTCAAAACCTTGCAATGTAGGAATTTTTTTTTTTAAGAAAAAGAAAAGGTAAATAGGAATTCATGCTAAATTAGTTCATAGCCTCACAGTGAAGGAAAAGACACAGTTTTAAGTTTCTTAATAACATTCTCGAATCAGATTGCTGCACCTGGAAACTGCCAAGCGTGGTTGAAACTGATTGTGTAAAACACCCTGAAGGTGGTAGCAATATATGGCAGAGCAGATTTATGTTTTAGAACGGCCTTGTCAAAAATTCATAGCTAAATCAAATGGAGAATATGTGACAAAATACTACATTGGTGTTGATGAAAGGTCTCCATCCAACCTCACTCAGCTTAATCTATTTTGCAAAGAAGAATCAGCGAGAAAGGCCCATTCTTCTATCGCAGCTTAAAGGCTCTTCATTTGTAATTGCTACAAAAGGTGGCTACGCCAAGTGCTGAATCAACAGGCTGAGTGGATATGCATAATATATATGTTTTTTATTTATTTACTTTTTTCATTTAGTGTTTGTTTTTATAGAACCTCTTTAAAACGGATCTTCATTGATCTACGTCTGTACTTGGAGGACATCAATGCGTTTGGTCTCAACGGATTCCTCATTTGAACAAACAGCATAACGTAAATTCAAAATTTTCATTGTTTTCTACAAACGGGGATCTTTTTTTTCTTTTTTCTTTTTTTTTTCTTGATGTCAGTTGAACTCAAAGCGGTACCGGAGCGTGGCCGAACTCCAAATTACTTGTGGGCCCTTAATGGCCATTTGTATTTTGTCTGTGTCCAAACTATGCTGGGGTCGGGTTGATGGCTGACAGCAGATGATCCCTTTTTTAATGAGATTTTTTTTCTTTTTTTTTTTCTTTTTTTGCTTTCCCCGCCCTCTGTGTCTCTCCTCATGGAGTCACAAGGGAATCAACTTAGTCAGATAGAAGCCCTGAACCATGAACAGAGGAGTCATGGACGCAGCAAGGACACCAGCACAAAGAGCGAGAGAGAAAGAGGAGGACAGCAACAGACGCAGCAGGGATACTGAATGTGAGGGAGGAAAAATGAGTCGTTGTCATGTTCATTTCAGACACACATGAGCACTGACAGGTTTGACTGATCACAAGAGGCTTTATTTTGTTCTTTACAAATGTAGGTCAGTTTTGTGTTGCATTTAGTTTCCTAATTTGTCATTTCTGTTGGTCTCGCCAGTCATCTCAATGTCCAATCCTCCGTACTTCAGTTTTCTGGGGGGTTACGAAATCACATCCAACGTTCAGCTAAATCCATTTGTGGCACAGTCTTGCATTTCTACCTCCATTCGCCAACACTGGCATGTACACTCTCAGTTTAGAGTTAAAGTGTTTTGTGTCCTGGCTCACATGGTTCAGGTTGGGGGGGGGTGGGGGGGACACGCAGCTCACTGCAGCACAGGCGACTTTAGATGCAAAAGCAGACGTACTGATTTTCCTATTTGTCCATTCTGTGCTTATTGGGGAGAGAAACTAGAGCAAGCGGAGGAAGCCCATTTCAATACTGGGTCACACAGCTGGTAAACACATTGGAATCTGGTGCCAAGATGCATGATTGATAGGACAGCAATGTAGGTTGGTTTAGATGATCTTTCACTCCTTAACAGATGGAAATATTTCAGCAATAATGAGATATTTCCATCTGTTGCACAATTTAACAAAAAAAAAAAAGACATCTGGGATTTACAGACATTGTACTATGATTTCACAATATTTGCGTTTGTACGCTTTACAAGTTGTAAAAATGATTGTAAAAAATAATTTTATGACTTTTCCTTTTCAAGTGATTGTGGTCTTTTGGTTCACATTATAAACAAGAATTGACCATATCTGAGGCCGTGGAATATGTAATAAAAAATTAAAAAAAGAGCGAGAGTGTAGCTAAAAGTTGCTGCAAAGCAGTGACGGTACCTGCAGCACACTGTATTAGTAAATCCACACTGGTACAGATGGCTGCCAACCTCAATTTCAGTACAGTAGTACATATCTGTTTAAGGGGCGGGGCTTGAAAGTGTGTTTCAAATGTACTTTTTTGATTAGGATATTGTCATAAGGTGTGAGGTTGTTGGTGGTGAGGAGAGACGCCGAGACCCAGGTTATGGTGATGATGAAGGTTTAATGATGAATAAGCACCCAAACAGTCCAAGGCAGGCAGCACGGCATGAACAAGCACGCAGCTAAATACCGGTAGCAACTGTCAGATCTGAACCTGTTAAGCATTATGTTATTTTTAGTTTCATACATTAACAGCTTAGATAAACAATCATTTTGATAAATGTATCCAGAGCTAATTTTCCAGCTTTTCTTTTGAATCTTCAACTATTTCCTAATGGATTCACAAAATTATTTCATGTTTTTTTTTTTTTTTTGCCATCTGTCCAACTAAAATCAGGGTAACGAGGAACATGGCAACAGTAAATGTATGGTAGTCATTTACCCGTTACAATGCATTTATTCACCATTTATCCATACTGTCTGCCAACCCCCTGAGCTCTCCCCCACCCATTTTTTATGACTAATGACTTCTGCTCAGCCCTAACAAATCTTAATGAGCCCATCTGACAACCTTTATCCTCGACTTAGCCAAAGACCGGGCCCACAGTGGGGGAAAAAGTCACTTTGTCCTGGAAACTATTCCCTTCTTTGTTTATCAGATACAGTGGGAGACGTGGAGAAGACGTAGTCAGGAGGGGGAAAAAAAATCACGACGACGGTAGAGAGCTTGTATAATGGTATGGAAACCACATCCTTGTTGCTGATATTGTCCCCCTGTGTGTGTTTGGGTGCATCTCTGTCTCACATCAAGGCGCCTGCTGCTTTTCAAAAGCCTTCCCCATCATTCCTTTGTTCCTCGTTTTTCCTCCTTCCCCTCCCACTTTTCCGTTCCGTCTCTTGCCGTGGCGTCAGATAGAGGATGATGTACAACATCTGTTTGATTGGGACTTACTCGTGAGCGTCCCCCGTTGCCCAATGAAATGCATCTTCGGCGTTTCTTGATACAGTGCACGTCTTGCTTGGATACAAAGAGGTGTTGGAGATGAAGATGTGGGGGGGGGGGGGGGCCCAGCTTGTTTGGTGAGGACCAAACAAGCTGACTTCCTGAACTATCAACAGGCCTGGTGAGAGACAGAATGAAGAGTGAAGGAAAGACACCAGGGACACGAGGGCAGAAAACCCGAGCGAGTCAATTTAGAGTGTGGCTTTGAAATCAGAGGAAAGCCAACACAGAGTGTCATTAAACTGACAGCCTGCTGCCAGAAAGCTCATCGCCTCATTTCCATCTGGTTGATGAACCGTCCTAGTCTCCCGTCTTCCTTCACTTTGACTCCGCTTCCTGTTTTAAACGTACATCCAAGGATAAAGAACAGGAATCGGGGAGTTTAGCGGCTCTTTGTTAGATCCACTAAAGCAAAGGGGTTTCCTTTGTCAAGGTGAAGTTAACTGGCCCCCTTTTCACTCACAGTCCTCTGTTAAGTGTTACAACACAGAGGATGTTCAGGCAATGTGGCCCGATAGTTTAGCTAATGGGAATCATTCACACAGAGAGACCAACACACAATATTTGGGCGATTGGAACTGAGGAAATACTCTTTTGTAAAATAGCCATTTCTACCTCTTTTTTTCTCTCTTTTTACAGTATCTACATGACACGCTAATATGATGATGAGCAAAAATCGCAGACAAGCTAGCTACTGAATTCCCAATAACTCAAAGACAAATTATGTAAAATTAGAAAAGGTAATTATAGAACATCCATCAGCACATTTTCTAAATCCGTTTATTCCCTGCGGGATCGCTGAGAGCTGGTGCTGATCTCCAGTGCATGTCATTTTTCATACGTATATTGTTATAATCCATAGCAAGCAAAAGCTCAGAAGCACAAGTAATGTTTAGAGAAAGTGAAATAATAATGACTAAAAAAAACGAGGGTAAACACTGCCTGCAGTCTTATTTGTTGCTTAAAGTTGGACTTAAATAAATTGGCACATTTGAGAACCTTGTCTGTCAGCATTATGCCAATGACATTTATTTTATGTGCCATCATTGCTCTAATAAGAGCAGTGTTCACAGAGATTTTCATTCATAAAATTGTTGGTTTCCTGTTACCATTAAATAATGTTTTCTAAGAGTTACTGGGATAACGTTCAAGGTAAAATGTGGGTCATGACATAGATGAGAAATGTCAATAAAAACTTGTCATTTTAGTTACTTTAGTCGACTGAGGAGGAAAAATATTTTGATAATTTAATTTGTAAATGCCGCACTTCTGACATATGTACATATGTCAATTGATTTTGCCTTTGTAATAGTAACTTTTTGTATTTCAACTTGTTTTTAACCAAATGCAGATATTTTCTTCTGTGGATACAAGTAAAAATCACTTTGAATCCGTAAAGATTTTACGGTATTCAGTGTGAATGCGTAGCATTCAAATTAAGGATGAGTGATCGGCTGTTAGCCGCCGCTACAGCGTCTCATTTTCCATTTCATTTCCCCGTCTTACACCCTCATCCCTCCCCTAAACCGTTTCTGCATTATGCATGGAGCAGAAAGTGTATCGTAGTAGATATGAAATATGCATGAGGCTTTTTTGTAATGACTTCCCCCTCAAAGGAAGAAATAATCCCGTGTTGTCTCTTTGAGGAAAAAGGCGAGGATCAATGAATTGGTCTTCTCAAGGTTCACGTGTCATCCCTCTGGTCTTTTCTTTAAATGGCACTGGGAATGGGAAATAAAGAAAGATTGTTTTGCAGAGCGGACGGTGTTGTCGCGCGGGAAAGAAACAGTGGAAAGAAACGGATGTGGACTGAAAGGTCAGTGTGTGACAGAAAACGGATGGAGGAGAAAAGAGAGAGAGACACAAACAGAGGTGACAGATTATCAAGCAGAAGGAGGCTCCTCTAGAGACTGTCAATAGGAGCAATATCAACTGATTGATTGTGTCACCATGTCACACGGAGCTGATCTCTGGAGACCTTGTGTGTGTGTGTGTCTGCGTATGTTTGAGTCACAGCAGAGGGGGGAATCGGGGCCTCAGCTGTTGTCGGTACAGAGGGCCACGCGCCTCTTTTGGAAACGCTCCAGAAATCCGGTATTGTGAAACATCAGCCGCCACAAAGGAGGTTTGGGGGAGCTGCTTTTGTTCCCCCTCCTCTTCCCTAAGCAGTGATCGCATTTGTTTGCAGAGCAACAGGAAATATTGGAAATTGGCGCACGTGTTCTGCGAGATCTGGAAGCCAAAGTTGTGGTTGCGAGGATAAATACAGGCTTTTCATACATACCGCACCCCCTACTGCCAGCAACACAGCACAGACCCAGTGATCTGTAGGAGAGCACCCTGTGTACAGCTGACACAACAAGCACGAGCCTCCCACAGATACATTTGGAAAGCTCTGTTTGGAAAGTTGCGGTCGGATTATGAATTGGGGCTTGACGGATGGATACATCACAACGTCATTTTTGTCGCTCAGGAAATTATTATATCGGCGTGTGTGACAAAAGCGCACGCATGCACCACTTCAAACTAAGTTAATTCAAAGTGCGAGTGGGAGAGTGTGTTGTCTTATTAGACATGACTGCTGGTGTATGTGCTCGTGTGACTGTGTGTAAAGATTCATAATGCTTTTATAGGAAGCTGCTTTTAATGTTCTGCTTTAAAAAATCTGCTGCAGATGGCCCGTCTGTATTTACAGCCTGTGGCTGATTACTCACTAGGGGTGCTGTGTGTGTGTAGGGGTGTATGTGTGTGTTTGTGCGGGGTAAATGGGCTTCATGACTCTCACTGAGGATGCCTCCTGCTGTGAACTATGGATGATGGGGATGACTCTGACTGGTAACTGACTCACTTGCCTTGTTAGACGCTCAGCAGACGACATATCAGGCTGCTACATTTCTAGCAGATGTGGGCATCTTACTGGAACCACATTGATCCATATTTTTATAATGTTTTGAACTTCAGTGCAGTTTGCTAGGTATGTTTAGAAGTGACATTTTATTTTCTTTGTTTTGATAATTTGAGGAAAGCCTAAATGTGTTCAGTAAGAACAAAAACGGCTGCTGCTCATTTTCCCCACTTTGCCATTTCGCATTTTTGCAGTTTTGGTTGAGATTGAGACATGATTGGACTTTTTGTACCAATCATGTCTCCATTCATATCTACCAAGGGGATGTTTTTGAACCAATTTTAGCATCAAATGATTCAAATGTTCTGTAATCTGCTTATTGTCAAATGAAAAGGAATGCAATAAAATGAAATAAACATTGTTCAGTAGGTATTATCTTTTTGATTGGGGCACTCATAGTTACTTAGGGGTTGGTTTGATTAGGTGACATAATCTGTCATTATAATATGACAGTTACTATGTCATAATATAACAGATTGTCATAATGTGACATGTAGTAACTATGTCTTGTTAACTATGTCATATTATGTCATAATATGACATTCATAATATAAAATAGCAACTGTCATATTATGACAGAAATTATTTCATACTAAATATGACATAGTTCCTAAGTCATATTATGACATGGTTACTATGTTATATTATGATATAGTTATTATGTCATAATATGACATAGTTAACAAGACATAGTTACTATATTGTCATATTATGGCAGATTAACGTAGTCAAATAGTGACTAAGTTGCATGGTTACTAAAAGTCAAAGTAGGGCTGGACAATAAATCAATAACAAAATATGCCCCAATAGACACATAATCAATGTCAGTACATAACACGTCTGATGTAACGTTCAATAATCTCACTGAACTCTGATGCAGAACTCCACAGGATGCAGGCAGAGGAAATGCTTCAGCTGCTCAACCTCTAACATCAACTAAGATAAACGTCAACAAACACTCGCTCACTCTGTGGTTACCTAGCAACAACCTGTTGAGTAGCTTGTGCAGCAGCAGTTCAAGGTTTTTACCTCCGGGCCTCATAGCTGCTTAAAAATCAACAGCATGGAGTGAAAACAGGATAGAAGAGGAAAGGTCACATCTTCAGTTTGGCAATATTTAAGATGTTACATAGATAATTATTCATACAGACTGATATGAAACGCTTATATTGTGATACGTTTTTCAGCCACATAGTCCAGCCCTAACTCAACTTAACCTTTCTCAGATGGAAATCGGAACCATTGGGATATAATACAGTCTCTTCAGAATGCATGGACTTTTTGATGAAAAATGTATAATATAATGTAATCATAATACATTGTAGACGAGAATCCAAACATAAGCGAGAGGCAGGCAGAAATATGTGAGAAGTGATGACTTACATGATTAACACTTATTAAAAACAATGAGCACAAAACAAAGTTCTTAAACAAAGATGGGTAATCACTGGGTGATCCAGCCATGGATGAAATTGATTATTTTGTGTGTGTCACACTACATGCACTGTTGGGATCATCAAACAAGTTTTAATATCAAAGCCCAGCGGAGTAAATAGAAAATTGAGTTTTCAATTGATTACGTGAAAATGCCATCCAAACCAACCTTGCCCTTTGTGAAAATTCCAAGACGAAAAATCGAAGCTACAAAATGCTCCAAGTTAGAATTGCAACAAATCTGCTTACAACAAAGAAAATTTACCAGCTGTGTTACATTTTTTTTTTTTTTGACTAATTTCACATTTTCAAGTTTTAACAGCAGCCCTCTTTACATGTGTTTGCCTTGTCTTTGCTTGACTGACGGCTCAAAAGCGCACTGAGAACAGGTCATTAGCCGAGGTGATCAGTGGATCGGCGGAGAGGTTAGCGTTATTGCGGCTTACCTGGGAGCTTCCGTGCAAGCTTTTGTGAAAACACCTACATGTGCCTAAACACGTTCTAAACGAAACGGGGGGGGCGGGGGGTTGCCATTTCCGAGAGATTTACCAAATTTACTTTGGCAACAAAACGTGAACAACGAGACAAAGGAGAAGAAGATAAATCAACAGAAATATGCTGAAATATATGCGGCATGCTTCATCATACTTTACTCCCTTGATCTTCCTGTGTGTGTCCGCGTGAGGACGGTAGTAGGAATTTTCATTGCCAACGCTTGTGCAAGTAAAATCCCGTGTTGTGAAATCCAAGCCTCCCCCCCTCCCCCGGAAGGAGTCCGATTGCATCTGTGGGGCTCGCTGAGGACACGACGGTTTACCTCCTGGAAGACACGGCTTGATGATTGGCCCTTGAGTTAGAAAGTGTCTCTGCCGGCCTTCCTTCCTTTTCCATTCCTCCTCTTCTTCTTTGCAGCCCACGTGAGGCCCAAACAGATCGGAAACAGCTGTGAGAATTATTGTGTCTAATAGGAGCCAAGTTTGGGCTTCTCGGTTAGCCTCAGACTCCGAAAAGGCACGCTGCCTTGAAAATCCCCTCAGAGTTTGCCGTTCTGCTTTAACTTGGCTGCAAGTTTGCGTGTGTGTGTGCGCGCGCGCGTGTGTGTGTGTGTGTGTGTTTTGTGCGTGTCTGCAGGGTTACCCATATGCAGTGGATATAATGTACATTTTGCCAAAAGGCGGACCGCCAGGCCAGACAGAGAGAGACAGAGAGAAGAAAGGATGATAACTCCTTCTCTTAACGTCTCTCCCCACAACACAGTCCATTTACTCTCCTCTTGCCTTTTCAACATTGTTTTGATCCTTCTTCAAACAACAGCACAAATGTTTCAGTTTCTCTTCTCTTTTTTCTTGACCTCCGTCTCTCTGTCTTTCTTTTATTCTCCTGGCCGAGGCTCAGCTTATGGTCTTCAGCCTCACCTCTCCTCTCGTCACCAATCGCTCTCCTCAGGGGAGAGAAAGAAAATTGCAGTTAACCTAATAAGCAGCCGGAGCTGACAGCCAGAGACCATGAGATGACGAGTTCACTGCCGAATTGTTTGGACACACCGAATCACGAGGCAAATTCCTGGCCTTTCTGCAGCTACACGCAATAAGTGTTGCCTTAAAAACGGTCCAGACACTGCATAACTTACTCGACGAGTCCTTTGCTGATTTCATAGAAGCTGTAGTCAGACTGAAAGTCTTACTACGTACCACTAACTACCAGCGCTACAAAACACTGTACTAAATCATCTTTATCTTCTGCTGCACACCGAGCATGAGCTGGCAAGTTTTAACAGGATCACATTTTCAAGGTACTAATGCTAAATTGAAAACACAAAGTGTAATGGGATCTGATTGCTTTAATTTATAACTTAATTTTTACCATTAAACTGCCATCATTTATGTAGGCTGTCAGATAGTGTGGCTAGCCCGCAGGCCACCTCTGAGCAGATTTGCTTATCCTGGCTAATCAGCTGTAGTTTTAAACCATTGTTGGCATAAGGAGTCACTCTGAGGCAGATAAAAATGGAATTTTTTTGCCATTTATCCCAGTTTGGATGCATTACGCAAAAATGGAGGCACTGGAAGTAACTTGCATACTTCTAAGTAATGACAGTACCTGACGTCCCACAAAAGAAGTTTTTTTTTCTCCTTTTGACACCAGCCCATGTTTTTTTTTTTTTTTTTTGATAACACTGATGCCAAGAAAGGAAACAGCCTGACAGCAGCTCCAGTTCACTTATCCATGAGCAGAGCCACAGGATCATTGTTTTACTTCCACCTCTACATTCTCATCATATACAGACGACGGTAATGAAAGATGCCGCGTTGATGATCATCCTTCTTTTCCGCACCGTATGGCTCGGCTTTTAAGCAATCACCTTTGATCCTTGTGATGTTTTTGGCCGTCTCAGCTTCTCCCTCTGAGAGCCTCTGGCTCTTACTTCCCTCTCTCAGTGGGACTGTGGAAGTGATTGATAACTTCATGTGTTTGTCAAAGACAGAGGGAGAGCTGAGTGTATGGCCTATCCTCTCTGTTGCAGAGATCAGGGTGCGGTTTATTCGTGGACACACCTCTTCATTCATGTTTTTAAGCATTGAAAGATTCAAGTTGACTTTTTGGTACAGATGTGTAAAATGTGTAAGATGTGTAAGATGTGCAGGATAATCTGTCATGAAAAAAAAAAAATACTACCTTTATTTTGAGAGCATTTATTTATTTATTTATTTATTTTTTTTTGGTTTGGGGAAAAAAATCTTTTTGTTAATATTTGTCAAGACGTCTTCTAACTCCACTTCTTAAGGGCTGATGTCCTGCCGCTTTTGAACTCATTTGTGCTTCAGTTCGTCTGAATCGAATGAATAACTAGGTAATCAGTAGGGTCCTGTAGAAGTTTGATTGAATGCTGAGGAAGCCATTCTGCCATTTGATTCAGGGATGGATCTAAAAGTAGCAGAACACCAGCAGAACTTCAGGACTGAATCCTTAACCGTTACTTAAGGATTCAGTTACGGTTAGCAACGGGGAAGCTTAGCAACCTCTACACGTTTTGTTTACGATGTAGAACAGAAAAGGTTTTTTTTATTTTATTTCCTGGCATGTATCCCAAAGAACGGTTGCTATGGCGACTTTGTGAAACCAAGAAGTTATCCAGCAGTGATCAGTAGAGATCTTTATTAGCTCCTCCTGCTCTCCATCCTGCTCACTGTGTGTTGTGGGGAGAGAAACGTCAAGCCAAGCTTCATAGTTCCCATCTGCTTTACTTGAATGGTGTGTTATTTGATTGGCATGGTTAGTGGTGTCAGTGGGTATTGCGCAAGGGATTTTCTTTTTGTTTTAAAGGTTTTTACATTTTTCTACAGATTTGTTTTTTCTGTCACAAGATAATACCTAGCATATTTTAGATATTATAGATCTTTGTTCTAGTTTAGGTTATGTGGATTACAGCAGGTTAACTTCCATACTAGCAGAAGTGAAAACGTGCAATCCCATGGTTTGAAGCTCATAAGTGGTTTGACCTTGAGAAATATTGTCCTTTTCTGAGTCATTTTATGTTGCTAAGATAATTTTGGTTTGGCATACTGGCCTGTGCTTGATCCCATTATTTTTATTTATTTTTTCCTTCTTCTTCTTCTTCTTTTTCCACCCTCATTTTTTAAGCGTGTTGTGCAGAGTAAATGCTACATTGAAAGCCTGCGCATTTCCTAAGCAGAAACTACACAACAGGTCTTTGTTGTCAGGTGTGGACAGGCTCCAGCCCCGCTTGTTCTCCAGAAATACCTCGAGATTTACCGCTGCAGCTACACGTTCACGAGAACAGTAGGCGCACAGTGTCGGCCACACAGACACGGCGACGATGTCCTAACCACATCACACTGGCTAACGGTTCCAGAAACGTCAAGCTGGAAAAGTATAGCAGAAAGATTACACTTTCTCCATGTTCCAATTTGTCTCCTTGTATTTTTTTTTCTCTGACAAATGAGTGGCAGAGTGGGAGGATGGAAACCCGCTTCCATAGACAACGCTCTCCAGCCAAGGTTAGTTTGGGGTTTAACATCCTAAGACTCATTACACAGACACAGTCAGTTTATGATTTAAGTTATCCGCTGCACACTGAACGAACATCAGTGCAGGCTTTTCCATAAAGCGCTCCTGCAGATGTTTCCATAGAGTGCTGCCGCTGCAGGATTTACAGGGAAAGCAGACTGACGAACTGCCAAACAGGGAATACAGCTCGAGTATTATGCTAAGAATGCAAAGAATTATTTCTGTACAGCTGAAAACACCCAATCTGCAATAAAATGTGTGTTGCCAAAGCTCGATTGTTTCCCATTCATGCAGCATTTCTTTTAACATAATAGCTCAGCTGTCATCATTACAGTCCTGATCTACTGCGCGCAGAAGAAAAGAGGCGTTACTCCTGCTGAAGTCTCTCAGTGCATGCAGAGTGTTGTGAAAATGCATATCTGCTTTACAATTCCCTTGTGTTTTGTCATGCAGGAAATTGTAATATTAGACTTAAGATATTTTGGGTAAATACAAAGTGTGGTTTTCCAAAAAATTATTTTACTTGCTGGAGGAAAACAAAAGCAGTTTTTTTTAGGTTTTTTTTGTTTTGTTTTTTACTCAGCCATAAACTGGCCCTATATGTGGAAATGTAAACACCTAAGCCAAAAAACTGACTGTACCTTTTATGACAGCAATACCTGCCATGAAGCATCGGCAATAATCGGCAATAAAGAGTCTTTAACATCATTGTGAAGGAATTTCAATGCTTTTGTCTTTAATTCAGTCCAGCATGAGTGGCCTTTTGAAGACTGCTCCAACTTAAATCTGAACGAAATTTAAGTTTTGACTTGGCTGCAAATCTTTCTTTTTGTTTTTTTGTTGTTTATTTTTTTTGTTTCTTTGTTTTTTTTTACCCAACCAGAGATGGACTTCCCACATAACCATAGTGCTTGAGCTTAAGGTCACAAACTGATAGCCTGACATTTTATGCCAGAAAGCAGAAATAATTCATTAATTTCAGCAGCTGTCCAGAACCTGCAGCAGGCGAGGGGCGTTATTAAAGAAAAAAATTCAGATTCCCTGCAGGATCCTCCTCAGGTCATCGTCTGAACTTTTACTAAAGCCATTGCAACACCTTACTGTTTCTCTCAAACATTAGTTTGTAGATCTGGAACTCTGCTCATTGTTTCAGGGTACATGACCCTGTTTGAGCCGATCTTCAGCTGCCAGGCAGATGACCTCACATCAGACTTAAATTTAACCCCCCCTTGGTTTTTACAGAGGAGTTGGTAGTCGACCCAACTTTTTTTTAACTTTTTTTCAATCACGTCCCACAGCTCCAAAACAACCTCCAAAAGTATGTCTTCCCACCAATGAAGTTCATGACTGGTATTAGATGTTTGTGCTGTGTTTGATTTCACCAAACAATGCCGTGGATTATGGCAGCCAAACATCTCCGCTTTGGTCTTGCCTGTCTGTCTCGGGGCAACAACATTGTTGTAGGGGTCTTGCGGTTTATTCAGATGCAGATTTTGTAAATCTAAAACGTATTATGTTCTTTTTTTGTTGTTTTCCTTTTAACCCAATAAAGTTATTATTGCTGACTATTGTTTCAACTGTACTGTTGTGACCTTTGGCATTAATATGTTAACTGTGGTCTGCAGAGTCTATGGCTTGGAATAAACTTTTTCTGTGACAATCGGCAACAGTTTGAACATTTCTCTCTTGTGAATAATCGTTCTCATTGTATCATATAATCTGAAGATTTTTTTCCCTCTTTTTTGTTTTGCCTTAAAACCCTAAGACGGATGAACTGTAACGGTTTTCTTTGAGAGACTTTGTTGTCTTTAATCTCTGGTGTTTTTGTAAAAACCCACCCAAAGGTTTTAGAAAGCCTAATGAGCCACTCTGCTTTTATATATTTGCTCCCTCTTACTGATGCCCAAACAGATACAAAGACGCAAACATATGTGAATGTTCAATGCTGGAGTGTTTCTTTCTTTCTTTTTTTATGTGGACTAACCTTTCTTTAAGACCTCTGTGATCTTGTAAATCTTCAGATGAAGGTAATTTGGCTTCCTGCTCTCAGCACAGAAGAGTGAGAGAACATTTATGGGATTAGTCTGAGCTGGGAATGAGATTCGAAAGAAACTCTTGACTGCTGTTGGCAGGCAAAGGGTGGGGTCAATGTTGTGGACTGTTTGGCTTCTCGGTTTCTCTGGTGGTCAGCTGTGATCACTTCGTCTGTTGAAAAGCGCGTCCGTTCAGGGACTTCCTTTGCACATTCACGCTTTCACCTGTGAGCAAGACCACTTGTCTCCTCATCATCACCACAACTTAAAGTATTGCTTTCTCTCCCCTTTCTGTGGTTTCTTGTTTGCTGTTCTAAGACATAAACATAGTCTTTTTTTTCAACAAGTGAACAGTATTGAAAAGTGGTTTAATTTTTGTGTCAGAAAAGGAAACTTGCAGTTAATCAGCTAACAAACTCAAAACACTTTCAAAGGATTTTTGAGCCTCTAAATGGTCTCTCAGTCTGAGTCAGTAAGCTGCACAATCACAGCGAAGACCCACAGATAAATCAAGAGCTTAGAAAAGACAGTTGCGTAAACTTGTCTAGCCTTCAGAGATTCTGAAAGTGGCTAATTTTGAGACTTCTTCCCTCAGTCACAGCGTCCCACAATGAAGAGTGTTTGTTTCTGCTGGATCTGTTTCACATATTTGACAAAGATCCCACCAGCCTGTCATCAGTTTAATGCTAACAAGTTGACTTTTGGTCCCTTTTTTAAATATGTAAACAAATCACTTTACTTGTTTTTGAGTCTAAGTGACATCTGTCTGGCATAAAGGATTCATTTGAGTCATAAAACTACACTTCTCAACAGTAGACTGCAATCAGATGATTGAAAATTACTCTAAAAGATCCGTTTTCAAATAGTACAAAATGTCCTCCTGTTGTGTGAATGAGGCACGGTCAATACAAGACAGTCCTCAGTACACGGTTTCATATTCATAAAAGTCTGATATGAACCAACAAAAACTACAGATGTATGAAATGATGGTGTGAATGGATCAGCATTCTGTCCTCATACAGTATCTTTCTTTAGGTATAAGTTGTTTTTTTTGTTGTTGTTTTTTTTATGAGGTTTGTCTAATGGTTTAGGAAAAATTGACGGAGGAACAGCAAGTAGGACTGGCAGCACAAAAGAGACGAGGGAAAGTCGGTTTGGAGGCGGCATCTTGTCATTTCAGCTGTTGTGATTTAAGTGAGCTGCCAACGTCTCACAGCTGCGCCCTATGCCTTCCTTATTTTTAAACCAGGCCCTTCTATCTAAACTTCCAGGTCCGGTCCGCATGTCAACTATTGTTTCCTACAACACACACACACATGTGTGTGTATATGTCTGTGATTCCCATGTGTTTTAACCTGCACGTGTCAGAATGGCTTGTCTAATTCTGCATGCCAACGCCATTGACTGTGTCAGCAGATAGCTATATATATATAGAAGTACAACGAGCTTCTGACGGACGGTACTGAAGGCTCCTTGAGTCTCGTGATTGGATTGCATTAAATGTGACAGGTTTAGGAGCAGTTTGCATGTGTGAGGCCCAGTGCTGGCCCAACTATTCGTAATAGTGACGTGAACGTGTTTGGAGACTGACAGAGTGCATTCCACGCCGACATGCTGCTGGCTCTGCTGATCAGAGCCGTGCTGGTCAGCCGAGCAAGGGCCTCAAAAAGAAGCTTGGATTTATTGCAGAGTTAGCTCTGTAACGTTTTGGGCTTAATGCAAGTTCACGGTAAATACAGCTGGCTTTTGAGAAGCCACCTAGTCTGAAAGCAGCTCTATAAAAAGCTGTTTACAGTATGCTAAGGCTTAGTAAGTGTGGCACTCACCCTTCAGGAAGACACCACAACACTGTTCTTCTGTTAAGCCTTTAACAATGTTTTTACCTGCGTTGCACTGAGAAGAAGCTCGTATAACGAGCTCAGCAGATGAGCAGCTCCACCGGGTGTTTACTAATTGCTGCTGGCTAGTCTGAAGGAGCCGAGTGGAGGAACTGAGAGGGAGAGGTGCTCTGTGAGATGGAAACTCAGAATTTTGGAAACTGCAGCTCCAAGGAAGAGCTACGCCTCCAAGGCGGAGCTAAGTCCACCCAGGTGTTTTGAACAGCTGAATGGTTGCCATGGGAGACTAAAGGATTTCTCAAACATTCATGGAAGAGTCAAGACAACACTACAGGTATGTTTTTGATGAAGAAATAATATTATAACATGACGTAAAGTCAAAAGAAAAACAGTTTTACATAATACTGTCCCTTTAAAATGTTACAGTAAGATAACCAGTAGATATCTTAGTCTTTGCTTTTCACTGTGGAGGCAAAAAACATAGTGAATAGTTTTTTATTAGTCCGTTACTAAGCTTTTTTTTTTAAAGCTAGAGCTAGTGAAGTAATACCCAATTTTGAGTTGTAAAAATTAGAAACCAAGATCAAAAGGGCTTCAGCTAATGAACTTTTATGACCTACTTGTCATTAACTGAGCATTTCTGACAAATATTACTTAACCAGTGTCAATTATTTAATTTACTGGTGACTAACATGTTTAAATACCAAAGTTCAATTATGACAGAAAAATTTCAGCGCGTTAAAAACTGTGCTTTTAGTATTTAACTTATATAGGCCAACAGTTTGCATTTTTTAGTCTAAACATGTTCTTTTTTTATGGAGGATTCATTCAGAATGCAAGACGAGGCTTTTTCTGATCTTACAAAAAAAGTACACCAGAAGATGTGGAGAGGTTTGGTGGTGGAAAGAAAAGAGAAGGACGAATAAATTTTTGAACGTGAGGCATTCTGTGAGTGTGGCGATTGATCTGGTGAGTGAGTGTTGTCCTGCCTCACCCACCGCCCCCATCCTTCCTCCTGCTGTTTGTCCTATTGCCTCTGTTTGTGTGCTGCGAACCAATCAATACGGAGGAGTTAACTCTCAGCAGTGTATCAGCTTAGAGTTGTATCGATTAGTCTTATTGATTTTAATCCTTATTATCTTTCATCATCTGAATTCCTAAAAGGGCAGTAAATGCGCCACTCATCTGCTTTCCGTTTTCACCTTCACAATCAGAGCTGCGGCTTCTCATTACAGCCGAGGCTTTAATGGAGATTTGACTGCGTTGTCGTGAAGATTATACGTCTCAACCCCCCCACCCCCTCCCTCTGAAAAGTATTTTTTTTTTTTTTCAAACGCAAAATGCATGCTTGACTATAAAGGGGGCAAAGCTTTACATAAGAACAAGATCACATCTTTAGTGAGGAATATAAGGGGAATGGCCATCATCTGTGGCAGCAATATAAAAGAGGACCGGCCCAGCTGAAACCAAATCTACACTTAATGATCCTGATACAAGCTGGCGTTAGCACTGTGGCACAGATAGCTGCCTTTAGAAGCTAAGTAAAGCTTAAAGTTTAAAAATGAAAGACTCCCATGTGATGACTTGCACTTTTTCTTTGTTATGCCATGTGGAAACTATTTCAGCAAATAATCATATAATTCATTTGGCAGATATTCATATAATCGGTTCTAATGGGTTTGTTTATAACTTCTCAAATTTAGTGTTGCTGGTGACGTTCCATCACGTTCCTCTTTCACTAAACGGTTCCACTACAAAGCGGCAAGACAATGGCAATAATCATAATAACGGCACGGCGATGTGCTTGATGCACCACTCAGTTGTAGTCTTGGTGTATTTTTGCCTAATACCTGCTGGCCGGCTGGTTGAATAGACAGTTTGTCGTTCCCACATCACATCTTGGAGCTGCAAAGCCAATTTAACCGTTCCATGAGTCACGGAGCCTTTAAGCGCTCAGTTGCTGTTAATCTGTTGATGAGGGGGCGAAGTTAAAAGGTACCGATACAGAAAGTGTGTAATCAGACATTTTCATGGGGAACAGTTGGGTTCAGTGGTCGTTTTTGCCTTTAAATCTATCTCTGCACCGTAATTTAATTGCAGCCGTATCAGTGTGCTGTGTATTTATCTAGTGTTTTAGAGGTGTAGAACGATATGCAGCTATTATTATTTTTATCAGCTTGACCTTTATGTGTGTTTGCCACTGCAGCACATGTTTCTGTGGCACGAACGTCACAGGTGTAGCAGTAAAAACACAATTACAACATTACGTGAAATCGTGCTACACCATGCATACGCTCTGTCTGCGCTGATGAAGATTTACTCACCTCAGCATGCTGAACTATTTCAGCTACTGGCTTAATAGTTCAGTCGTTAGCTGAATTATTTTCCTGCTTTGGACACTTGCAGATCATAAGACTTGTGGTTATATTTCCAAAAATTAAGTAAAACAAAATGATGATGTCACAACAGGAATGTTGACAATGAATTTGACCTCTTTTACCCAAACACACACACACTCTGCAAAACAGTGGCAGATCAAAACCAACGCACATACTTCTAAGACGGAATAAGACCTCGTGAAGTGAATTTATTCACATTTACACACTTTGACATGCTTTTTCTTTTTCAGCCTATAGAAATCGGTGTGACAGCAGCTTATATAAAGATTAAAGTTTTTAATTCTGCGTCTGTGTGATTTTTATGTTTGCTCAAATTGGCCTGGTCTTTAATCTGCATGAACACACACCTACATTAAACACTCCGGATTGTACCGAGGGTGAAGAGTGCAGCCAGACAAAGCCAGCTGCCACTCATCTCTGCTAAGCACATCCACTGATAAGGTCGACCACGAGGAGACGTCGGCACTCAGGAGCTGTCCGTCAAACATGGGATTCTGTTTCCGCCTGCTTCACAAAAGAGAGATGAGAACGATTGTGGACGGGGGGGAGGAGAGGAACGACTGAGAGAGATAGAGCCCAGGAGTACGATGATTGAGACAGATGACTGAAGAAAGGGAGGGAGTCAACATAAATGAAATGTATAGAGAGAATCCAAGCTACCATCCCACAACTGAAAATGCAAAAAAAATAAATAAAATAAAGGCGTTTGACCTTCCACCTATTACTTCCATTCTTCCCTCTACCCGTCTTGTTTTCTTTGTTTGCTCCCCACACCTTGATTAGGTTGCACATATTAAATTAATGACCGTGAACATCTTTCAGAATTGAATTTTAGTCACGCTGAAACACACGCAGAACAATAGCACATTGTTGGGGGGAAAAAATAAAAAATAAAAAAAATTGCTCAACATACTTTTGGTAAACGCAACCCAAATTAAAAAATGCAGCAAAGCAAAAGTCCTAATAAGAGCAGTTGTTCCTAGAAAACATGACAGCTGTGTGGTCACATGTTGACATCGGTGAAGAACGACGCCAATCAGTTAAACCTCTGACTTAGCATTTATATCGCTCTTTAGTAATTAAAAACAATAAATATATAAATTTACTCGCACCATCTCTCTTTTTGTTGCATTGCTCTCCAGTGTCAAGTTGTGAGTTATGAGTAATGAAGGAGTCCCCAGATGTCTCCTTGCCCAATCTCTTGACATGGTTGTGGAAGTGACCCGAGTGGAGTCCCGTCCGGAATTCGTTACCCACAAAGAGACGTGTTCGTGTCTCATGGGACGTGCGGCGATCCTCCATTTCCTGTGTGAGCTGATGTGGAAATGCAGCACATAGCTGAGTTCTGAGTTAGCAACAAGCTAATCTGATTTTGGTCCAAACCACCCTGTTATTTTCCCATTGTACATGAGCCACTCTAACCTCAAAAAAAAGAACAACTTACTACCTCATAAACAATTTTATCCCAGAACTTCAAGCTGTTGAAATAGAATTTGCATTCATCGCACAAAATACTCTCTCACTCGGTGGCCAATAGTGACGAACCAGTGTGGTACGCACAGTGGGGTGAATAGCTTTTGATTTGTAAGTATTATGTGGGATTCTACTCGGTGACTCAGTCGCCAGCTTTAGTCTCTGGCTCCGGCTATGATCCATGTGTTAATACTTCAGTGTCATAAGTCTTCTTTGCCAATCCCAGCTGTGAGATGAGGAGTGAGAGCGTGAAAGACTCTCTGTAGAGTTAAAAACCTGCCACCTTGACTGGTCTCATTCATGTCTGGAGGTATTTCCATTGAGAGAGTTGTTTTTTTTCCAACTCAAAGATGTTGTGACTTGGCATGAGCTGGTGTGAGATAAACATCATTATGTCATGGTTATTTCTCAGACAGTTTAAATACATATAAATCCTACCGCTGCTAAAATTGTGATATTGATTACTACAATTATAGTAGTAATTGTCATTTTATAAAATGTATTAAATGATTTTGATACATGCTTGCTGAATGTAATTGTAGTTTCCAAGTAGGGGTGTAACAAAACTTAACAAAACTTAAAAAAAACAGCACAATACACAAATTGAGATGAAAAAAAAAGAAAGAAAATATTTTAACAATACACATGTAACCTTTGTTTCAAAATATCTAACCGGTGTAGAACTTACCAGTCACATTTTGATTTGATCATTTTGTGATGTTAATGTTAGTGGACTTCTAAGGTGCTCCCTTTTTATGACTCCCAATGCATTACAAGGGCTTTAAAATCTCAAATGTTGTTCAGAGTAGGATTATCTAATTTAAATTTAATCAGTCGTAAAAATTCCTACATTGCTCTAGAGTTGATCAAATGCAAATCCAGCAATGTTTCTGTGAACGGTTAGCCAGTTGCAGTATCCTCAGTGTTTCTGGCAGCAAAACAAATTACTATCACGCAAACAGTTTGACTTTTTTGGTGCTTTATTTTTCCAAAACAATGTGTTTTTTCTAACAGTTTCCCCTTGTTTAAAGCAAGGGGAAAGTGTGGTAGTGTTCTTTCAGCTAGGCAGTGCATAAAAGTCACTAAGTGAAGAGGAAGCACTAAATTCTTTAATGCCCTGTACAAGCAGATGAAACTCCAGTAAAGCTTAGTAATACTCAGTCCCGTTCCAGTTCACTTTGTATGGGCAAAACTCATTAAAAACCATTAAAAAGCTTAACGCTTAGCTTTAAACATTCTAAAATTTAATGATTGGTGTTTCAAGCCTGTTTTTATCTCCACCAAAAGCTTTCTGAGGATGACACCCTGAGTTGGGAAACGGCAGGAGTCAGTGCAGCCTCTCTTTTACTGATCCTTAAAGAGAATATTACATTTGTCTTGTAAGGGAACATGTTACACTCATGTTCCTAACAGGCAGAGAAAGCTCCAGTCTCTTGACATCTCATTAAAAAAAAACATTAAACCACAGGAACAAAATGACGTAAAAGTTTTGAGTGATCATAGTTGTGCCTATCGTTGAATATCGAAAGGACTTTTTCTTTTTCTTTTTTTCTTTTTTTGCCACACTTAAATATCAGGCATGCAAAGTGTCTGCTAGTTTCCCCGTTGCCTGGGAACTTTTTGCTCCGTCTTTGTGGCAACACGCAGAGAAATCAGACTTGTGTTCTCTCTTTATATCCTCTTTATAATGCTGAGTTGCCATAAATACAGGACTTCGAGGAGGCCTTATGGTAATTCACCCAGCTTGTGGGGCAACAAAAGCTTTAATTAGGCAGAATGCCAACCATATGGGACAGCAGGTAGGATTCCTGCATGTGTGGTCCAAACACGCACACAGATAGGCTCTCCAACGTGAACTTCTTGTACATGTTGATGCAAGTCGTTAAGTAAAAACTGCTCTAAGCAACCCGACACAAAACTCCACGTAGAGATTTGGTGGTAAAAATCGAGGCAATAGTCGTAAAAAATACTGAAGATAATTTAGTTCATTCAAGCCTTTGGCCCTTTGAGATCTCAAGAAAGGGCATTATAAATAAAATCTATTATTATTATTAAACCTCTAGGTTTACATTGTGGTTTCAACATGTATTGTGTGACTTAATAATATGCCTGGTTTCTGCCCAGAACAGTGGAGTTGGCATTAATCCTAAATCAGAAGCTGAAAGCAAAAAAAAAAAAAAAAAAAAAAAAAAGAGAGACTCATAAATCAGGGTTTTTTCTTTTTTTTTTTTTCTTTTCTTTTCGTTTTTTGCTTAATCTGTTCGGAAGCAGATTAAGCAAGTCTGACTGCGTTTCTTCAAAGTTCTGTGTATTTTTGACAAACTACAGTTAAGCCGTCCACTGAGATCTCCTGTGTAGTCTCTCAGCGATCGTGACGGCGTAGTTGGATTTTATTAAAAGCAAAATGTGATTGTGAAACGTTTCCATTAATTGGTTCAGCAGGAGTAATGTAGGCCTAGAGATGGTGAAATCTCAAAAGTCCAGTGCAATAACTAAAAAAAAAAAAAAAAATCCACTTAAGCATAATTGCTAAAAAGATTTGCGAGGACATGACTGGGAAATGAGCTTACTCATTGGTTTATCGCCGAAAACAACATGGAAAAAAGTGGTTTTGAAAGTCAAACACAACAGTGATATTTTTAATATTAGCTATTGTGCTTAAATAAATGACTGGACAATATGAATTGCTTGTTATGATGTTCATAGTAATTATCATAATGAGCCGTATTTATATTAAACTGAACACCGACTCTCATATTCTTCCTTGAGGTTTGTGTGGTTGCCGTTTTCTCACACTGGAGGCGAATTGGCCAGCAGAACAGAAACTGTCTGGAAATGCGTTTGTGTGTTCTGGCAGAAAACCTCTGCGTTTTGGACAGAGCCCTGCTAACTGGCTTCCTGTGCCTTCACCAGCTATTGTTTTAGCAAATTGTCTCACAGATTTAACTCTCTACTCTTAAAAAAAAAAAAAAAAAAAGCAAACTTAAATCCCTCTACAAAACTCCTTATTTTCTAAATTGTCAAGCAGATTTTAACGGGTATCGAATGGTTATTGTCCCAATCGATTATTGCCCGAGACGGTGAAGTCACAGAAGACTGTTGAAAGCCAACGCGACAGAGGTCCAGCATTTGCCAATAAAATCAACATCTACAAATTTTCTAATATCTTGAAGTTCTACTTCATGCAAGTCTCCCCTTAAAAGCGACCTGTTCCAACTTTTGAGAAGGGTTTTCCATTAGTCGCTTTTTGGTGTGTGTGTGTGTTTTTAAAAATGGCAGATTTAAGTCTTGTAACTGAATCTCTGTTGTCAGACCGGCAGTCTGCTGATGCTGCATTTTCAGCTTTTATTCGGAAAAACAAATGTCAAGTTATGTCAAGCCATGCAGGAAGTAGCTGAAAAGTGAGCCATGTGGATTGTGGTGGGATCCGCCATTTTTGGGATCCTGATCACAATTACATTAGGGTTTGTTAGATAAAAAATGACAAACCCTAATATAATTAATAAAACTCACTAAAAGCTGTGATCAGGACCCCAAAATTGGCGAGAGGCACTAAGACTCGAGCCTCACACCAAGAGCCCAAGTCAAGTCCCAAGTATTTAACTCACAACTCTTGAGTCGACTCTGAAGTTGTCGTTATTGCGACTTAATATCAAATTGAATCGACCTCTCAAACTCTCTGCCACCCGTTGTTTTGAACTGCTGGTCAGCTGCCTGAAACAAGGGAACTACGCTGTGTGATTGAGTAACAAATGCAAGTTTGTAAGCTTGGAAACATTTCTGGTGGCAAAAAACTCAGACAGCCATGGTGTGGAAATCATCACCTCCCGTCACTCCAATTGAGGTAAATCTGAAGTATAAGGACAGTCGGCGAGGCACCGGGAGGCACGTTTGCAAGCTGATGGTATCAGTTTGTTATTTTTCTCCACGTATTAGACAATACAGAGCAGGAAAGCAAAAACAGATAGCATTCTGCACTTAAAAAAAACTACCGCAAAGTTGGTGTTTATTCTACATTTCTGTAACTTTAATAAGAGGCTATTCTTTGCACCAGTAAGAATATGAACAACTGACTATGTTATGTGTTTATAGAGTATTTTTCACTTATTGTTATTATACCATGAGAATCTCCTGCCTTGTCTGGCCCACAGTGATATCTGGGATCTGAACTGGACACACACCAGTTTTCTTTTCTTTTTTTTTTCCTGTTTTTTTTGTTTTTTCCATCACACTGTCATCCACCCTTAACCCTCCAAATACACCTTCATCCAGATCAGGTGAGGATTCATTGAGGTACAACGACTTGGCCAATTTGGTAGACGAAGGTCAAACTCAATTATAGAGGCAGGAGAGGGAGGGGTACCGGGAATGAGAAATGGGCTGAGTTGGGGGGAGTGGCGGGGGGGTAGAAAAAAAAAAGGATAAGAAGAGCTGGAGGGAGCTAATGAAAGTGTGGGAGGATGGGTCAAGATGGAGGGACGCAGTGGATTAGTGAGAGTTAATTAAAACATAGTCAGAGGGGTACAGAGTGAAGGTTAGACAAAAGTAAGCAACAAGGAAGAGGCGATTAGACAAGCGTGTAGAGAGGGAAGTGTCCGCTTAGGGGAAAAGAGGAGGCAGGTTCCACAGAGGGCAGGTGGACCGAGGGGGGAGGCCGGGGCGAGGCTCCGGAACGACGCACTCGCAGGAGCCGTAAGCGTGGATCGGAGACTGCAGGGAGGAGATGAGCGGGGTCCTGAGAGCGGTGCCAGAGCTGTCCCGGGGGCTGATGAATGAGGCCATAATGAAGTATCTTTGGTCTTCTGCCTCCGCCGCTGGCCGGAGAATAACCGCAGCTTTGGCACGGCCACGAGACCTACTTAATCACAGCCAGGGAGCACACACCCATACACACACACACACACACACACACACCCACACACACACAGAAGTTTCACCACACTTTTCCACACACTAAAACTTATGACAGATTATACCTTCCTTCCTTCCTACCTCCCACACACATGCACGCACTCACGCCTTTACCTTCATTTTGTTTCCGTCTCGCCACCATGACCAGGGGTGACAGGAGTGTGGGTTTTAGTGAAGCAGCCCATTGTTCAGTGTGGCAGGCTGGTAATGCTCCAGGACATTTTGTTTTGTTTTCTTTTTTTCTCTCTCTCTCTCTCTTTTCTTGCCCGGACTCACATGTGTGAGTGATGGAAATCAAGACAAATACTACATTCTTCCTCTGCAGTAAACAAGTCATGTTGTCTTGCGGTTCTCGCCGCCATCACCGGGACACACACACACACACGCACACCGCTATGTCAACCTGCCAGTTCGTCGCTGTGCGAAGAACAATGCATCTTCAGTGCAAAGAGAGAAGAAGCCTGTGTCGGTCGGCCGCTTGTTTACATGTGTCTGCGCTCGAGTCTGTGCGCTCGTTGTGTTCGTGATCCACAGGATCAACAAAGACATCTGCCACTTGCGTGGAAGGTCTGGGAGAGGATGTCAAATTAGGGCGCATATAGATTAAAATGTTTGCTCTGTGTAAACGAGGTAACTGTGCAAGACCCGAAGTAGATCTCCATGTTTCTCTGAAGCGCAGATGTCTGAAGGCCCGTGACGTCAGCCGTAAGTCGTAGTAAGGAGCGACGCTGGAGAGATCTAAACACGGCCGTCGGTCTGTGAAGATCCCAAAGATTACAACGAGAGTTTAAAAACATTAGCCCGGATGTATGCATGTGTGTGTGGATGAAAACGCCGTCTTGTGTTCAAAGTGAGAGGACAAAAGGTTTTGAAAATTATTAATTAAAATCTGAAAAGTTTTGTTCGAGTTCGTATTCAGCCTCCCTGAGTGAAAACTTCATAAAACTACCTTTGGTTCTAATTAAACCTGCGTTGTTGTTTTTTGTTTGTTTGTTTGTTTTTTGGGGGGGAGGGGGGTCTTATTTACCAAATTTGCACATCCAAAGACTGAATGTTATACCCATCATTCTTTCTGGAACAATTCAAGCTCAGTCAGATTTGACAGTGTCTGTGACCCACAATGTTCCACCTGAGTTTAGGTCTGGTGGTCATTCTGACACACAGTTAGCTTTAATAGTTGCAGAATCTTACTGGTTCTGTAAGTGAGAACCGAAGTGGATCTCGATGTTTCTCTGAAGCCACATTTGATGACGATTTTCTGTCTACAAATTCGGGGTATCAAATGCATACCTCTCTGTTTTACGGAGCCCCTAAGGGGACATGGAGAGAGAGAGAGAAAAAGAAAAAAAAATCCCGACTTATTTTCTCGAGATCCCAACTTTTTATTCTCGAGATCCCGAGAAACTAAGTCAAGATCCTGACTTAGTTTCTCGGGGATCCAATTCCTTCAACACCAAGCGCACATCTTCTTTTCTTTCTCACTGTTTATTACATGCTGTTTTTATTTTAATTATGTAAAACACTTTGAAATGCCTTGCTGCTGAAATGTGCTATACAAATAAAATTTGATTGATTGGTTGATTTGATTTTCTCACACAAAGTCCATGCTCTCTGCATTTAGCGTACATCCATCGGTAACCGTGAAGCTGTCCAGAGGACTGCAGCTGGTTATTAATGAATTCAACCAAAACTGCCAAGTCGGAATAGGACTTGCGCCGAATGAGTCCCCGTGCACTGAAAACTCTCTTCAGATGTTCAGATGTCTCTCACTAATACACAAACCATGTCTGCTGTCAAGCACAGATTTGTTTTTACTCAAGCCCAAGCTTGAAATAAAAATCTATATATGTGTGTCCTCCATCGCTGTGATTATGTCGTTATGTACTGATCCTGATCCGGATAAAGTTTCTCGGGATCTCGAGAAAGTAAGTCAGGATTTCTTTTTTCTTTTTTTTTTTCTCCATGTCCCCTTAGGGGCTCCGTACTGTTTAGAGTTTTATTTGGAAAAAAGTCTGGAAACCTCATGTATCCTCTCCCATCCCACTTTTTTTTTATGCATTACGTTTTGTTGGCCTATCACACAAAACCCATCTAAATCTGTGATTCCAAAAAACATGTGAAACCAAGTTATGACGCTTCAGCGAGGCTCAGTGTGCCTCCCATACAAGCTCAAGATGTCTCGTAGATCCGATATGTCCCTTCACGGCATTTCTCCTGCTGTTTTCTCTTGATGTGATTAACAAAAGCCTGCCAGAGACCGAACAGATGTTGTTTTTGAATTTCAAATGCCGTTCAGTTCGCTTGGGCTTGTGGTTCGCTGTGCGTTTTTTTCCCGGAGGTCTCGGGAATGTAAGTTCATGTCAACAAAGTGCAGGGGGCACTCGGGGGAGAATCTGGAAATGTCCCCCTCTAGACGGGGGGCCCGCGTGCGGTTGCCTGCCTCCCCGATTGCGCAACAGGCACGCAATCAAGACGAGCGCCGCCAAAACCTCCCGTTCACCCCCAGATGTTGTAATAAATTGTAACGACGCGCATTTTTGTTGAGAAGCGACTTCTGCTTGCGCTGCACTCCTCCATTATTTTTAGTCAGCAACATAAATGAAATCCTCCTCTGGAAATAACTGAAAGCGTTTGCTGCATTTATCATCTGCACATCAGTTTGTGAAATCAGATTCTGGACTTGTACTAAGCCAATCTTCACTGAGCCCTGCAAAAGTATTCACACCTCTTAAACCTTTTTACGGTGTTTTTTTTTTATGTTACAACCGCAAACTTCAAAATGCTGTTGGTTTATTGGGACTTTATGTTTGAACGACACAAAGTGACATTTAATTGTATAGAGGAAGGAAACGTGGTTTTCAAATTATTTTTTATTTTATTTTTTTTCACAAAAGCCAAAATGACAAGTGTGATGTGCCCAGACAATCAGCGTTGGTCTCGCCTCACTTAAAGTCTCAGACTAAGTGGCCTTGACCACAACGCTACGGGGTTGAAATACAAATGCATGCCACACTTTTCAGAAAGCTTTTTTTTTTTTTAAAGAAAAACCTAGTTTCCATTTTCTTCCTCTTTCCAGTTGTACGCTACTTTGTGTTGAAGAGGAAACAGTGTGACAATGCACTTTAATTGCATTCCTACTCTCCAATATTCTGCTCTGTGGTATTGGTGGTGTTTCAGAGTCGATATCTGAATTAGGTTGCAGAACTGACTTAGCTTCAATGCCTGAACTTTGCTGACAGGCGATTTATCACTGATCAATCCCAACAGCCCAGAGCAGCCAGAGAGAAAGAAGAAATGTGGTGTAAAGTAGGACAGTCTTTCTTCACTGTCCCCTCTTTTGTAATGAAGAGGAAGGCAGAATTACAAGTTATGTTTTTTTTTTACTTTTTTTAAACCAACACATAGAGGGCCGCTCTAAGACATTCAGAAAATGCTTGAAAATTTCAGCACAGACACAAACTGAAAAAAAAAGAAACAAAATTACCATTAACTAGAGTAGATTTATATATGTTAAGAAATCAATGTTCTTTCTTTATTTCAACCGTATTTTGATATTTTTTCACTCGGAGGTGTCAAGATCCGTGTTATTGTGTGTTTATTTTTGAGTTTTTCTATGTTTTCCTGTTTCCCTGTGAGTCTCTGTCCTGTCCTCCCCGTTGATTGATCCCCAGGTGTGTCTCGTTTCCTTAATTACCCTGTGTGTATTTAAACCCACCTGTTGTCTGTGATCCTCGTCGTGTCCAAGTTTGTCGTTGTCTATCGTGTCTATTGCTTTCCAGTAGAACTGTACAGTCCTGGTTTGCTAAGCTCAAGATTCACATTGTCAGTTGCTACCGGTTGTTAGCTGTGAGCTAATTGTTCCTGCCGTGCTGCCTGACTGGACCGTGTTGAGCCACTTCATTAAATCATCTTTTCACCATAACCTGGGTCTCAGCGTTCTCTCCTCACCACCTCATGACAGGAGGCCCATTTCTTTAATGTTGCTTCGTAACGGGAAATATCAGGATAACATTCTGCTGATGAGAGATGTTCACATCAGTCAGAGAATAGCTAAAAGCCATATAAATCAACTAAGAGAAGCTACTAGCATCCGAAAAACCTTCAAAACATAAAAATTCTAATTTAACATGGTGAGTGCAACTGGATAACAAATGTAGCAGTCACCTCAGAATCAAGTTCAATTAATTGTACTACGTGGTACGACTCTACGCAACATGGGGGGAAGGAAGTCCTCAATCATTTTTGGCAGACTTGAACTGGAGCATGTCTTGGTTTATCTAACTCAGGGTGTTTTTTCTGTGTGTGTGTGTGTGTGTTCTTTGACTTGGCTTCATTCAGCCACAGCTTGTAGTCTGATCTTCTTCCAGACACGTCGTCTTTCAAGCAGAACAGCCTCCTGACTCTTCTGACATGTTTCTCTTCTGTCTTCGTTAGCTTGATCTGCTACCTGCCTCTTTTTCAGGCTCTGCTTCGTCCTGTCAATCTGTTTCACAAGCTGATTTTCACTAATTTAGTCACTAATGGATTAGAGATTAACCCCCTGCTGTCTGGAAGCATTGTGACCACCTAGCGACCTGTGTTGGTCCAGCTGTGATTGAGAAACTAGGAAAATCTGAGAAGAGAATGTAAATAACTGTAATGTCATGAGGTCCTTGTGCACATAGGTGCTCATTTTTGTACTAAAACCTCGCTGGAGACAGGGTGTTACGTGACTCATTGTGATCAGACTTAGACAGCATAATCAGGCATCTGAGGAATCACTCCCTTTCTTCCTTCAAAATACGTATCTACAGTATAACAGGATTAGGCAAATACCTTCAAATCCCATAATAACAACATAGGCTAACCTTACCAGACAAAGTCTATACCAGCAGCAACAGAATGGCACTTTGCATAACAGACTTGACTTATAAGAAATATCGTGGCGGTTTAATATGGTGATATTTTATTCCGCTGTCTCGTCCGCACCCTGCTGACAACCTAGCAACATAAACTGACGCACAGGTTAACGACCAGGTTATTTTCAGGTACAAAACAGGAGCACCCAGAAACCTGGCGACAACCCGTGGGAACAAAACGGCTGCGCAAAAAAAAAAATTGCCAGCAGGACGAGTTGACCCGAAGCGGCCCAGGTTGCATAACGCAAACCCTCATACGGACACATGGCGTTGGCCGTCTCGATGAGCACAGGCGGTTTAGTTGCATCTCTGCGGCAGTGCAAGTTTGCATGTAGGTTTGTTTGATTTGTGCAACCAAAGGAAGGAGCGAGAGATAAACATTAGGCGTAATTGAGAACAGAGGAATGCGGATCAGAAGAATGGCCTGAAGTGAGAGAGCGCACATGTTGGCTCTCGAAAGATTTTCCCTTCACCACTCAGCATGGACTGAAAGTTGCTTTTTTGGAGAAAAAAAAATTAAAAAAATAAAAGAAAATCTAACCTAACATACATCTTCGTTTACCATTTCCTAAACTGCTTACTGGAATGTAGAGAAAAATAGCAGGAAGCATGCCTAACATAATCAATATATCCAAATTAAGTATTTAGATTCGCATCCGACACTTTGACTTTCTCTCATTCCACAACAAAGTTTCTCTGGATGTGTTACCAAAAAACGTAAACTAAATAAATAAAATAGTAGCTTGCTAATGATGCTGCTCCTCTGCTCTTAGAGCAGACATTCCCTCTGTGTGTGTGTGCGTGTGCATGTGTGTTGTATGTTTCTTTGCATGTACCCTCAGCCAGAGTGTGTGACGTTAATAAGACAGCAAGAGACGGGCCTCGTCACTGGCCTTTCAGTCCGGGTCAGAACTTAATTGGTATTCACAAATGCTGCGGTGCAGACCTGGCTGCCATAGAGCTGTTAAAAGCTGCCGGCCTCAAAGACAGTACATCCGACGCGTAGGACTGCGTGCAGATCCAATGCATGCATCAGGAGGGTTGAGATGATGTTTCTTCCAGTCTGTAACAAGCCTCGTGCAGCAGATAAAGTAGTCCCAGCCCTCACTTGAGACAGCTTCCGACGTGTTGTAAAGCTCCTTTAACATTCTCATTCCCGTCCTGCCTGTAGTTCGCCATAGTGACATCGGGGTGTAAAAGCGTTCACCGCCTCCATCCCAGAGCGTCCAGACATGAGTCCATAAGGGTCCCAGTGTTTGGTTCATGTCAAAGCTAGTTAGTGGAGAAAGTTTGGTTTCCCTCTCTAATGCACCCATCCCCCGGCCTCCTACCCATCCGTCCAGCAATGGAGGCTTCTCACAGCTACTAATAGCTGTGAGAATAAAACACACACACACATAGTGCCAGTAGCTTGGTGGTGTGTGTCTCTCTCTGCATCATAAAGCAGCGTTTTAGAGAAAGGGCTTTTTTTTTTTTTTTTTTTTTTCTTGGAGCAGGGGTTTTGGGGGCGTGCTTTGAAGTCAGACAATGACCTCCAACTTTTTCCTTTCTTCCAACCCCCTTTCCTCGATTTCTGTACTCACACACTCTTCCACTCCATCGTTTTCTTCCCCAGAGGACACACGTCCTGAAGACACTCTCTGTTTGTGCCTGATACATTTGTGTAGCAGAAATTACCACCTTCTTATTAGTATAATTTTTATTTGTTTTTATTTATGCAGACTCTCGCTGTACCGTAAGTTATTACTGGTTACAGCAGAATCCTGAGGATAGGAAAAAAAGTTCCCACATGGGTCTCACTGATCTAATCAGACCACAGGCCCCCACACAGTGGTGCATGTGGCTGTGGACCCCCGTCAACAGGCATTCAAAGATAATAGGAAACAGATTCTGGCTTTTAATTAATCTGTATAATACAGTTAGATGCTGCTCTGGTTTCTCGCACACCAGGTGTCTCCTATCGCTCTCCCCTCCAGCGGCAGCACACACATTTCACAAAGGTTGCCCTTCCAAAAGTATTTACACAGCCATAACTTTTCCATGCTTTGTCACGTTACAACAACCGCAAGCTGCAATTTATGTTATTGGGATTTTTCTGCAATAGATCAGCACAAAAGGGAAAGTGCATAAATGTGAAGCGGAACTTAAATGATGCCGCTTGTTCTCGAACAGCGAGCTTTGTCAGAGAACCTCGGTCAACCAAGAGGATACGAAGATCAAGAAATACACCAGGCAGGTCGTCGATGAAGCTGAAGGTAGAAGAATCCCTCATCCACAAATAAAACAAAACAACACACAACTGCAAACCTACCAAGACATGACAACTGACCGGATGGGCAGACATAAATTCTGGATTTATGTCTGAATTTATTTTTAAGCTCGGTGGAGTTTGAAAATAGACGCTCAAATATTCCACTCCTCGTTCTTCAGACAAAGGAGGAACTTTTTTTAAGCAGGAGTCGTCTGATTGTTCTCAGACTCTGCAGTTTCCCAGTAGGGCAGATTTTCTATTTGACTTTTGGCCCCAGAATCAATACAGGAGACCGAAGATGTCAGAGATCTTAATGAAACCACCCGTCCATTTGTCTGCAATAAAGCTCAACCATTCTCCGTCCTCCAGTGTATGCACTTAGAAATGTTTTTTTTTTTTTTTTCCTATACTGAAGCTTCATCATGCTTTGCTCTCCATCGTCATCAAACTGTCCACTTCACCGTCATGTCAGGATCATTTCTCTGCCATAGACGTTCTTCTAATAAAGCTTAAATCCATCACACTCCACACTAAACAAAGACGCCGTTTAGATGAGAAAACCTCACAAAAAAAAGACATGACATTGTTGAAATCCAATACCTTGCTGTGTAAGAGTCATCCTTCACTTACAGCTCGAGTGCTTACATTTTTCTCCATTATTTTATCACTCCAGATAAAGTGAAGGGGCTTTCATGCAGTGGTTCATTCCCCCCCTTTCAGACGGCTAAGGTTGCGTTTCCGTTCTGTACCAGGTATCAATCCAAACTATGTCCTTAATTTCCTCCATAATAATAATAATTTTAAAAAAAACAATCCAAAGGTACAAGTAAAACAATGCAGCTGTATTCTTCATCTACATACTGCAGTTTAAACTACAGTATGTAGATTGTTTCTTCGCTCTGAAACCAGTAAATTGACTTTTACAGTGATAAATGACGATATAATCCAATCTGCAGGCATTAAGCTCGTCTATCGACCCAGTCGAGCAGTTTAGCTAGTTTTATTACTAGCTAAACTGCTGCTTCACAACAACGGTCAATTTTTTTTTTATTTTATTTCAGTAAACACTTAATAATGAATTCAGAACAGGGGAAGAGATTTTCCAAATTGGGGTATTTTCTGACCCTTTCTCCAGAATGACGACAACCCCATTAATCACTTTCATAATAAGTGCTTTACCACTGGCCCAGTGAGCGGCTAGTTTTCCCCAACTCAACATTGTGTTCTGTTGATAATGATTTCCCAGACCAGACACATAAAGATCCAGGCCCTCTGGTTACATCCTTTTCCAGGCTTTGATCCAGTTGAACGAAGCCTGGAAGGTAACGTCTTCTGCTGTTCGTACCCACTGCAAATCACTCCCGACAATCACTAATGATCACACTACCAAACTGTGATAATGTGTTGCATGGCAACAGCAACTTGCAGTCCAAGACCTGGCCTCCAAAGGCTGCATCTGGGCGAGTCGGATGGAGCGAGAAAACTTATGGCACTTTGTGTGTGGCAAGACATAACAGGCCAAGTCAGCTCCGCCATATTCCCAAGCACACATTGTACTCATAAACAGAGAGTACTGTGCAATGAGTTTAAAGCGCACAAAAAAACAAAAAAAAATGATTTGGATCAGTTTTATAATCCATTCTTTTGACTTGGCGAGAGAGAGATCTGCTAGGTACATCCAAAGTAAGCTTATTGAGCTGCAGTGTAATGGCAAACTCAAGGCAACTCAAGACTTGGGTTTTTTTTCACACCTCATAGCCCCGGTAGACTCGGTGCAATTGGGGTCAGAAATGGCAACAGTTGTTGCATTTTCAGCTGGTACAGTTTACTTTCACAGTGTGTTGTGTCAAATGATCCAAACTAAGTGAAAAACCTGATTTTTTGTTGTTGTTGTAGGATTTCTCTTTTGCCACGAACCGTTCCCCCCTGTAGACTAGATTCGCGCGTTAACTTCGGCTCTGTTCACCCAGAATGCCCTTTGCTATAGTTCACTTCCTGCTTTTGGAGCGGTCTCCGGTCCACTTGCATTCATATGCATTCAAACAGCACCGGAGTTCACTTCAACCAAACTGAGACCAAGGTTTTTTTTTTTGTTAGGTGGATCAGAGTTCACTTTTTTTGGTCTACATTAGAGTTTGATCGTGTATTCACACTTCCACAAACAAACTGGACTTTCTAGACAAACAAACTACAGTTCGATCAAAGTGGACTAAACGGGGCTGGTGTGAATGCACCCTTAGTGACTTAGAGAGTTTTTGTGCTTTCAGAGACAATGACCCAATCCCATCTCCAAATTAAGCTGACAACCATTGATGATCTACTTATTGTCTGTGGAGGTAATTTTATTACTTCATAAATATCTACCAATGGGACAGTTTGGACAAAATCCTAATCTTCAAAGAAGCAGCGCTTCTTCTTTGAAGAGTTAACGGCTTTCCCCCTTTAGTTCATTTCCTCTGTAGCATGATGTTTTTGGCCTTGGGCTAAAATTCCAAACTAAGCCAAGATAAACTGTAGCTCTCACAAAAGGTGTTATCATGGGTCTTGCATTTTACAAAGAACCTTATTCAGCTGTGTTATTTAGGGCAGGGTGCAGCTGCTTTAAATTTATATGCAGTTTTTATCCAAGTGAGATGAATGGGGAGGTATGGAACATACACATCCTAACTTATATACACCCAGTCCAAGGAAGAGTCCCTAGCCTCTGAGGTTTTGGCTGAACAGTAGGCCATAATGCATCACTGAGCAGATCCAGGTTGACCAGATGTGGCTGAGCAACACCACAGATCTAACTAGTGGCTGTGTGGCCAGTAGCCTGGCCACCGCTCAGCTGCTCAGTGTTGGCCGTAGAAAGCCAATCTCGTCACGGTGCTGCGTCTCCAGCAGGCGTGTGGGCGCCGACAGCCTGTGCAGGCTTTGTGTTGAAGTTGTCAGAACGTTTGTTGAAGCCACATTCTTTTTTTATTTTTTATTTTTTAATTTTCTTTTTGGTCGTTTGAGTATTGTTTGTTGAGATTTAAAATTTATGTCGCAAAAGTCTATGATTTACTCGCTCACTGGTTTATTTGGTTGTTCTTTTGTTCATTCACTTAGTGAGTCACAGACAGTCCCGTCTTATGACTGACTTGAGTAGATGGAGCGACTGCCTGGGTTCAACTCCCGGCCAAGACCAGGCCTTTTTTTTCTCTCTCTTAATAAATAAATAGGTTTTCTTTGGCTTTTCTGTTTTCCTCCCACAGTCTAAATAAAAGATGTATATTAGATAAAATCGGGATTGTAAATTATGCGTAGGTGTTACTCTATTTGAATAATGTGAATAATGTCTCTTTCTGTTGGTCCTGTGATGAACTAACAACATGATGTAGCAGCTTTGAGTGAAAATGTAGATCGATTGACAGACAATATGTTGATTTGTTAACAAAATTAATGTAGGGCTAATTTTTTATTTTAAAAAAAAGGCTTTTTCTATAATGATAAAATTGGGATGCAGATTTAAAGTCTTATTTGAAAAGTTAATCCAGAATTGCTTTCGTCCAAATTTGAGGAGAGGCAGCGTTCAGCGTCCAGGCACCACTAATCTGGAACAAGCTTCCAGAAAACTGCAAAATTGTATAGAAGCCCTTTAAATTAATATCATTTAAATCTAGTTAACATGCATTTCTTTAATACATTAACATATGTCTTAATGTAGGAGAGACAGCATCTTTGCAGATTAGCATAAAGTCTGGAAAAGATGAGGTTTTTATTCCACCGGGCATTGAAAAGTAAGCAAAATGTATTTTATTTAAAACACCATTATGCTAGTTTGATGGCAGTCTACTTAACTGAAAGTACACACAATTAGTTTTTATTTTGTTTTGTTTTACCAACTTGGCGCAAAATTGAGCTAACAAGTCCCAAGAGGTCTTTTCAAGAAAACAAATAAAACAGTCATGTCTCTCTCTCTCTTTTTTTTTTAATTGAGTTTAATGGTTTAATGGCCAGATTCATAAGAGGTTGCAGTAAGTCAGTAAAACAAAATTCAAATGATAGTGGGAGTGGAAGGAGCTTTAGCGGTAGCCTTCATATTTCAACAGACAGACTTAATAAAGATGTTTTTCTCTTTCAGCTCTCGGTGAGAAGCTCCCCGGAGTGTCGGCACTTTAAAAAGTTCTGTCCTCCTCTTGTCCTTTAAGTTGCATCCACTTGATGTGACGTTAGCCAGAGTTGCTCAGCTTGATGAACACAGTTTGTACGCCGACACAGGAACTCGAGCGTTTGCCAAGCCTGCCAATCACGAGGGTGACAAATTTCACCCTTCTGCTCTAAAATAATTATTTGCAGCTGAGGGGCTCTCGCAGTGTGAAAAATCCCTCTTGGTAAAACAAAAAAAAAGCTACGTTGAGTTTGTAGGATGTTATTCAGCTGATTTTTAAAAATCTTTTTTTTTTTTTTTTGTCTCCTCAACAATATCTTTATCAGCTTCTCTCGTAAAACAAAATCAAGCGCTGAAGTCACAACAGGCAAAACCATGAACAACAGGAATAAAATCCCACCAACAGATTACAGAGTCCAACGTGGCTGACTTTCCAAAAATATGTAATTCATTGCACATGGGAGCTAAATGTGTCCCAGATGTGAGAGGTTTTGCTGTTGCTCAGGCACGGTTCTCTTCACCCCGAGATCAGTGCTGTGTCATCAGAAATACTCTTCTCTCTCACATCCGTTTCCCAACATAGGACACATTTTTATGACCTATTGTCTAATTGTCTGTGTATTTATTTTTTTTCCTCGGGTTTTGAGCCAACGTGGCTCGTCATCGCATTAGGCAAACCCTGCTTGTTCACATCATGTATTGATTCGGTGCTGCTCGGGGAGGAGGGGGGGGGGGGTAAAGTGTGGCTTCAGAATGTCTCACTGTTTGTTTATTTCAACAATCAATACGGTCCACAATAGATCAGCAGCACACCAATCTCTTGGTGGGATCAGTGGTATTTGGAGGATCAGATGGAGAGAACGGGTCAGTTGCAGCAGCTAAATGCAAAGCAGTGATGAAATCAATAGATCAGCAATAGGTTTTTCCAAGAGTTTCAGCTTTTTGAGCAAAGGCATTAAGCCGACGGATGATTCAGGGTGACGAAAACTATTTGAAAGTTTCCGTCTTTTTCTCCTCCTTTGACCCAGAATACAAATGAGCTGATGGATATTTATTGTCCCCGACACTGATTTGAGTCATTTGCAGTCAAGAACGGGGTTCTGATGCAGAATCCTGGTCTGTTTCCGATATTGTGGACTTATAGGTACAATAACTCACTTGAAAGTCTCCATCATGCATTTAATTGACTACCCAGTGGTTTTGCAGAAGACTGAAGTGCCTAGAAAGATAAATTTGGCAGACAATGGACTGAGAGGTGTGCACCAAGCAACCCGTGCTGAAATCATCTCTTTCTTTTTTTTTTTTTTTTTTTTTGCATGTTTCTTGCATTATCTTGCAGTATGACAAGAATTCTCTTTGTCAGTTTCCAATCTCTTTAGCATCTGCTTCACTGTTGCTCGTGTGCTCTGCACTAGAGTATCCTCCAAACAGCTGGACATGCTCCACAGCCCCGTTTTGATCAATGAGGAGTCGTATTTATTGTGCCTTGAAGCTGAGCAAAGACATCGAGCAAACCTCCACACTCCAGATGTCTGTAGCAAAGTCAATAGCTTTAAGATCAGATAACACAGTCTCTACCCAAGATAAAGTTTTTTGTTTTGTTGTTTTTTTTATCTGATGCGGATAGATTTGTGTTGCGTGATTGGCTGAGAGGGGACAACCTCCCCTGGTTCCAGCAGCAGCGAAAGGCAAAAGAAAGCTAAATAAAATGACCAGAGTAATAAATTCAATACCCGGTTTGTAACTGGTTTAGCCCGTTTGCTGTCCCTTGAAAATGAATCTTCTCTTTTTAGTTTTCCTCCGAACTGTGTTGCTTTATGGAGACCAGTGGGCTTTTTTTTATTATTTGTTTTACTTTGCCACTGTAATTAATATGTTTTGTTTATGTGCTGTGTTTATGCTCTAAAACGTCACCCACTGACGTGCTTTCTCGTTGAAATCAGTCCAAGCTAAAGAAGTGGTGTCTGTTGTTTACCTGTTTGGTGAAAGTTAGAGTAATAATCTGCACTAGCTTTTTTTTTTTTTTTTTTTAAATGCATTGCTGTGGTATTTCACTGTTTTTTCCTTGCCAAACCAGAATAATCAAAAAGCAAAAGTACAAAGATGCAGAGTCGCAGCAAGTCTTTTGGTGGATTTTCTTTCTTTTCTTTTTTTTTTGTTTTGTTTGAAACCATTATTTAGACAGTTCTTTGCTGGTAACGTTCTGCGGCCTGCCTTGCTCACATGGCCCCATACGTGTGGCCGGATCAGGCTGGTGAGACTGCAGGAAATCTTACCCGTTTGTTGACTGATCGAATCCAAGCAGCTTTGTAAGTATGGATTAGTCCGTCAGGGGAGCGGGGGGAGCGTGTTCCTAAACAGCCTTCTCCTCTTGTGCCATTGTTAGGTTACCTCACAATGAGGGCTGAACCAGCGTCGAGACAAACCCACGGCTTGATTCAGTGGAATGCGTGAACGTTTTTGGCATATGGCTCGCCTGCAGATGGACGGGGCTTGGTGATGCCATGTGCTTCCTCCCTCTGTTGTGTTGCCAGTGCATTGTCTCAAAACGGCACCCATCTTTTCGCATCATCTTTTAGGCGTCCCTCCCCTCAGCCAGTCCATCACTCATTGATGTGCTTTTATGATCGGCTTTTATGATCTTTTTCTTAGCGGGTCTCTCTTATTCCCTCTTTAAGGGACATTCCTGGTGTTTCCACTGTGGAACAGCACGGTCAATGTCAATAACTGATTCCAGCATTGAATTCTGTGGCCTGGATCGTCTTTGGCATAGCAGATTCTCAGTCACACGGAGCTAGCTGCCTTTCCAGTCTGGGGTGTATTCTGCTGGCTGGTATGCCGGCCCACATACCAGACAGAAGCCAGAGCGCTCTTACTCTGTAGTGCCTCTTATGCGATTTGACACGTTATGCCTTTTTATAGTTTAGTGAGCCACGGCTTTTACACACTTAACATTTAAATGTCACCTTTGCGTCAGTTTACATTTGGTGTCTTTAAACCCCTTTAAAGTTGATGAAACCTTCTTTTTTTTTCTCCCACTTTTCTATTTTTTATTTCCATATCCTCGTGCATAACATGTGTTGCAGTCTGGTTTTTTAAGACCCAGCACATTCCAGCAGGAATGAACCTGCTGCTCGCGTCAAACTATTCAGACTTCATTCGAACTAAACAGGCCACACCTTCGACTTTTATTGCTTTGTTACGTTCACCAGCCAATTAGACTCACCCTGCTCTTTGTATTTCCAACATTGTTTCTATTTCCCACTTGTGTATCCGGTATCTGTTTGAGATTTTGTTTTGTTCGAATGCTTGGCAGCCATCCATATTCTCACACTTTTAATCCCATGCCTCTGAAACCGTGACGTCTTATTGTGCCTTAACACCAGCGTTGTTTAGTCCGCTTTAATCAAACTCTTAGTTCATTGAATGTCTGGTTTGATTGGGGAGGCGTATGTGGATACAAGCAAACCAGACACAGCAGGAAGCAAACTACAGCGCAGGGCATTCTGGGTAAGTACAACCGAAACAAACGTCAAAGTCTCGCGCTTGAGGGAGAAATGACTTGCGGATTCTTTTGCCAAAGACAACAGAGAAATCCTACAACCGCTAAAATGTGACGCTACTCCATTGTTGTTTACATTTGGTGAAGACGGAAGTTGTACTCGTGTCGTCTTCTGAGGTTTTCATGTCGTTTTCCTTCAGTAGTTCTTGGTACAGCGCCCCCACAGGCGAGGAGATTAACATGTTTTTCAATTAGTTTGGATCTTTCGACACGATGTAGCGTGAAAGCGAACAGTACCAGCTGAAAATGTACCAAATATTGCAATTTTTATCCCCTGTTGAACTAAGTCTACTGGACTGTCAGGTGTGAAAACACCCTTAGATTCTCAGGTCTGGTCATCTTGTCATCCTTCTGTCTAAGGCTTTTTCCAAAATGCTTAAACACTTCTCCAGCCGGCGCTGATCAAGACTGAAAAACCATCTGATTCCATTTACCAAGCAATGTCTCGGTGCACGTCTAGTTTAAACCCGACCCTCGCTAACCTCAAAGTTCCCCAACACGTCTCCATGTGTCTACCGTCGTCTAAAGTCTTCTTGGAAACCACTTCCAGTGTTAATCTATACCTATAAATGTGTACATTCTTAGTTGTGTTGCTTACAACAAGAGTGATTGTACAACTTCCTGTGATGTCATGTGTGGGTCAGCGGGAGGACAGTGTGTTATTTCTGTGTCTGGGGCTCCGCGGGGGGTGATAGAGGTCTGTTTTCAGCCCGGTTTTGCCTTAACCGGGCTACACAGAGGCCTGTCTGTGGCCTGCAGAACCCGAGGAGCGCCAGGAGCCCACGGGGGAAATAAATGCGCGTAGAAAGTGCGTTAAGAGAGTGTGAAAGGAATCAGAGGGTGAGACAGTGGGTTTTGTGTGAAGCCATTCCCTTGGCTACACACACTCCATTCTCTCTCTCTCTCTCCTGCACACACACGCTTGCACTTTTACTTTCACACACACATTTCAAATGGAGGTTCACAGTTCAAATAAACAGAAGCTGGTATGCCGAGCCAGGTCCGGTGGAGCTGGCCCCAGGATGATTTTTCTCTCAGGGTAGCACTCTCTTTCTCGTCTTCTTAATGGGCCGTGCTTTAAATAGGGAGCGTGGAGGGAGCAGCTGCGTGAGGGGAATGAAGAGGGTGATGAAAAAGCTGCAGATGGATTGAGACTTACATGCGACTTGATTTGCGAGTAAGAAATATGCGCAGAGCTCGAATCCAAAACAAGCTCACAGCGTGCTTTAAAAAGCGGTAGAGGTGATGGATTGAAAGTCTGTCTTTGCTCTGAGATGCGTTCGCTCGGAAATTTTGACCTCAGTTTGATAAAAGGTCTTTAGTGGGATTTGTGTGTATGTGTGTGTGTGTCTCTCACTGTGACTCATCTCTCCTTCTGTGTCTTTTCTGCACCCTTGCATGTCCTTGTGTGTGTATTGCTGCCGACAGTTCGAACGTTCAGCTGCAATCTGTCAGCAAAGCTTCAATTTCTGCGGTTTCATCTGCCCCATGATGAAACCCATGGCCAGCCAGTCACGTCCTGGAAACACTTACTTCTTTTGCAATCCGTTCTGTCCACAGGCCTCCGGGGCACTGCAGAAAGAGTGAGTGAGTGAGTGAGAGAGAGAGAGAGAGAGACGCTGCAGTGGCCTTATTGATGGGGACGTGGCGTGTTTTTCTGTGCGGACGTTCTTGTTTTTGTCCATCCAATCGGTGTGTTGGAGAAACAAGCTGAAATGGAGATGATTAATTGGCTCTAATCTGATCCCAATCAATATTTGGGAGCATTCAGAGCATATTGTGACGCTCCACTGATCAGTGTATTGTTTGGAAAATACAACAGTGAGAAACCTGCTTCCATGCGTGCAGGGATATTACAATGTCAGTGAGGAGTTTGTGTGCTTCAGTAATTCACTTTAACAGTAAAAGTTGTGATTTTTATGAAACATAATGATATGTTTAGCGTTAATTTCTGTCCATTTTCATGAGTATGGTTTGTCAGTGTACACGAGTCCAATAAAAAGGAGTTTTAAGAGATTAACAAATGTTATGTTATGGCACAATGATGGGGAAGACTTGACTTGGCAGTTCAGCAGGTGACAGAATGTTTACAGAGCGCTGCATGCAAGTATATCAGTGGAAAGTTAAGTGGAAGGAAAAAACAGGAGGAAAAAGTGCCCCATGTTAATCTGCTCATTGACTAGACATTATCAAGTGTCTTACTTCTGCTAAAAAATAAAATAAAAACTACTGGAATCCTGGGGGTTCTGTGGTGGCCCAGGGGCAAAGCACAACCCACATATTGAGGCACTGGTCCTTGTGGCGGTGGTCGCAGGTTCGATTCCTGGCCTGGTGACATTTGCCACATGTCTTCCCCCTCCCTCACTGCCCTCCTTCCTGTCGAACTACCTTCAAATAAAGGCCACTAAAGCCAACAAAACCTTAAAAAAAATAAATAAAAAAAACTACTGGAATCCTGTTCACTGGCCCACACTGCCAAAAGTACCAATACCTGCTTTAATAACTTAGTTATCGTTGTGTTTGAGAATTTCAGGTTTTCTTTAGCTGGGAGTTATAATAATCAAAATAAATGAAATAAATACTTCAAATAAACCCATCAACCATTCTCTTTTTGTTTGTTTCCTTAAATTCTAAATAATAAAATAAATAAAAATGTAAGAGTTTCTTTTTATTTATTCAAATCCATTTGAATAAATACACAAACATAATTAATGTTTATGTTGAAGTAAAAAAAAAAAAAAAAGATTTATTTTAAATGAAAGTTTTCAAACGACTAAAGATAACTCTTCATAGTTTACCAATGCCCTTGTGGTCTTCCCCATTGCCGGCATTGATTTCTAAAATTAGCCATGAATAAGTCGTTTCCACGCCTTTGTTCGCGGTCGTAGATCAGTCTGAAGGTATATGAGGCAAAGTGGAGCTGTAGTTGTTGCTAATTAATGCTCTGCGTATAAAGATGAAAGTGCTTTGAATAATGCCAGCCTTGCCACTCCCACCACAAATAGGTTGCAGCTTGCAGTTGGTTCGCTTATATCGCGTCAATGCAAAAAGTCAGACCTCAAGGTAAATTCCCATTTGCCCATCATGACTCATGTTGCAGCCCTTTTGTCATCATTAATTTTCTCCAAACCGCTGGCGTAAACACAGGCTGCCTTCCCAATGAGGAACCCTCACACACATACATATAGTAAACTCCACAAAGTGTTGAAAAGATCTGCGCTCCTTCGTCTAAGTTGAGTTGCGGGGATGGCAAATCGCAGACCAAACTCTTACATAAGCACGGCGTTTACTCTGTGTACGTTTTTCAAGTAGGCTTCAACGGATCCACAGCCCTCCAGCCAAACTCTGTTTGACAGACTGATCCTGTCTGTCACCGAGGTCCTGGAAAGCTAAATATTTGAATTTGTCGTGATAAAGTACCGGCTTTTATTTAAAAATGCGTCTTAAGCCATTACAGTCGAACCGCCGTCTCGGCGTAGAGTTCTTTTCCAGCCACAAACAAACCACTGAGGCCATTTTAAAGTGTTTTGTTCTCCAAATTTTGTTCCATAGTTTTTTTTTTTAGCATTGATAACTTAGAGTTACAACTTTTGCTGATAACAGACAATAACATGTTTAATTAAGGACAAAGTGTTGCTGCATAAAAACCCAATGGATGCTACAGCTGCATCTGAAACTTTCCAGCTTAATCAATTCAGAAAGCCTTGTTGTTGTTGTTGTTGTTGTTTTCTTATCCTAACTGGTGAAATTATTCTTATTACATTAACAGCATGTGCAAATCTTCTTAAATTGTTTAGTGTTGGTTTGATATTGTCTTAACAAAAATAATAAGTAAAATGTATCATTTGAAATGGCTGTGTGCACTGCAAAATATTCCTCCTGAAAAGTATTTTTATTTTTGNGGTGTGCACCAAGCAACCCGTGCTGAAATCATCTCTTTCTTTTTTTTTTTTTTTTTTTTTGCATGTTTCTTGCATTATCTTGCAGTATGACAAGAATTCTCTTTGTCAGTTTCCAATCTCTTTAGCATCTGCTTCACTGTTGCTCGTGTGCTCTGCACTAGAGTATCCTCCAAACAGCTGGACATGCTCCACAGCCCCGTTTTGATCAATGAGGAGTCGTATTTATTGTGCCTTGAAGCTGAGCAAAGACATCGAGCAAACCTCCACACTCCAGATGTCTGTAGCAAAGTCAATAGCTTTAAGATCAGATAACACAGTCTCTACCCAAGATAAAGTTTTTTGTTTTGTTGTTTTTTTTATCTGATGCGGATAGATTTGTGTTGCGTGATTGGCTGAGAGGGGACAACCTCCCCTGGTTCCAGCAGCAGCGAAAGGCAAAAGAAAGCTAAATAAAATGACCAGAGTAATAAATTCAATACCCGGTTTGTAACTGGTTTAGCCCGTTTGCTGTCCCTTGAAAATGAATCTTCTCTTTTTAGTTTTCCTCCGAACTGTGTTGCTTTATGGAGACCAGTGGGCTTTTTTTTATTATTTGTTTTACTTTGCCACTGTAATTAATATGTTTTGTTTATGTGCTGTGTTTATGCTCTAAAACGTCACCCACTGACGTGCTTTCTCGTTGAAATCAGTCCAAGCTAAAGAAGTGGTGTCTGTTGTTTACCTGTTTGGTGAAAGTTAGAGTAATAATCTGCACTAGCTTTTTTTTTTTTTTTTTTTAAATGCATTGCTGTGGTATTTCACTGTTTTTTCCTTGCCAAACCAGAATAATCAAAAAGCAAAAGTACAAAGATGCAGAGTCGCAGCAAGTCTTTTGGTGGATTTTCTTTCTTTTCTTTTTTTTTTGTTTTGTTTGAAACCATTATTTAGACAGTTCTTTGCTGGTAACGTTCTGCGGCCTGCCTTGCTCACATGGCCCCATACGTGTGGCCGGATCAGGCTGGTGAGACTGCAGGAAATCTTACCCGTTTGTTGACTGATCGAATCCAAGCAGCTTTGTAAGTATGGATTAGTCCGTCAGGGGAGCGGGGGGAGCGTGTTCCTAAACAGCCTTCTCCTCTTGTGCCATTGTTAGGTTACCTCACAATGAGGGCTGAACCAGCGTCGAGACAAACCCACGGCTTGATTCAGTGGAATGCGTGAACGTTTTTGGCATATGGCTCGCCTGCAGATGGACGGGGCTTGGTGATGCCATGTGCTTCCTCCCTCTGTTGTGTTGCCAGTGCATTGTCTCAAAACGGCACCCATCTTTTCGCATCATCTTTTAGGCGTCCCTCCCCTCAGCCAGTCCATCACTCATTGATGTGCTTTTATGATCGGCTTTTATGATCTTTTTCTTAGCGGGTCTCTCTTATTCCCTCTTTAAGGGACATTCCTGGTGTTTCCACTGTGGAACAGCACGGTCAATGTCAATAACTGATTCCAGCATTGAATTCTGTGGCCTGGATCGTCTTTGGCATAGCAGATTCTCAGTCACACGGAGCTAGCTGCCTTTCCAGTCTGGGGTGTATTCTGCTGGCTGGTATGCCGGCCCACATACCAGACAGAAGCCAGAGCGCTCTTACTCTGTAGTGCCTCTTATGCGATTTGACACGTTATGCCTTTTTATAGTTTAGTGAGCCACGGCTTTTACACACTTAACATTTAAATGTCACCTTTGCGTCAGTTTACATTTGGTGTCTTTAAACCCCTTTAAAGTTGATGAAACCTTCTTTTTTTTTCTCCCACTTTTCTATTTTTTATTTCCATATCCTCGTGCATAACATGTGTTGCAGTCTGGTTTTTTAAGACCCAGCACATTCCAGCAGGAATGAACCTGCTGCTCGCGTCAAACTATTCAGACTTCATTCGAACTAAACAGGCCACACCTTCGACTTTTATTGCTTTGTTACGTTCACCAGCCAATTAGACTCACCCTGCTCTTTGTATTTCCAACATTGTTTCTATTTCCCACTTGTGTATCCGGTATCTGTTTGAGATTTTGTTTTGTTCGAATGCTTGGCAGCCATCCATATTCTCACACTTTTAATCCCATGCCTCTGAAACCGTGACGTCTTATTGTGCCTTAACACCAGCGTTGTTTAGTCCGCTTTAATCAAACTCTTAGTTCATTGAATGTCTGGTTTGATTGGGGAGGCGTATGTGGATACAAGCAAACCAGACACAGCAGGAAGCAAACTACAGCGCAGGGCATTCTGGGTAAGTACAACCGAAACAAACGTCAAAGTCTCGCGCTTGAGGGAGAAATGACTTGCGGATTCTTTTGCCAAAGACAACAGAGAAATCCTACAACCGCTAAAATGTGACGCTACTCCATTGTTGTTTACATTTGGTGAAGACGGAAGTTGTACTCGTGTCGTCTTCTGAGGTTTTCATGTCGTTTTCCTTCAGTAGTTCTTGGTACAGCGCCCCCACAGGCGAGGAGATTAACATGTTTTTCAATTAGTTTGGATCTTTCGACACGATGTAGCGTGAAAGCGAACAGTACCAGCTGAAAATGTACCAAATATTGCAATTTTTATCCCCTGTTGAACTAAGTCTACTGGACTGTCAGGTGTGAAAACACCCTTAGATTCTCAGGTCTGGTCATCTTGTCATCCTTCTGTCTAAGGCTTTTTCCAAAATGCTTAAACACTTCTCCAGCCGGCGCTGATCAAGACTGAAAAACCATCTGATTCCATTTACCAAGCAATGTCTCGGTGCACGTCTAGTTTAAACCCGACCCTCGCTAACCTCAAAGTTCCCCAACACGTCTCCATGTGTCTACCGTCGTCTAAAGTCTTCTTGGAAACCACTTCCAGTGTTAATCTATACCTATAAATGTGTACATTCTTAGTTGTGTTGCTTACAACAAGAGTGATTGTACAACTTCCTGTGATGTCATGTGTGGGTCAGCGGGAGGACAGTGTGTTATTTCTGTGTCTGGGGCTCCGCGGGGGGTGATAGAGGTCTGTTTTCAGCCCGGTTTTGCCTTAACCGGGCTACACAGAGGCCTGTCTGTGGCCTGCAGAACCCGAGGAGCGCCAGGAGCCCACGGGGGAAATAAATGCGCGTAGAAAGTGCGTTAAGAGAGTGTGAAAGGAATCAGAGGGTGAGACAGTGGGTTTTGTGTGAAGCCATTCCCTTGGCTACACACACTCCATTCTCTCTCTCTCTCTCCTGCACACACACGCTTGCACTTTTACTTTCACACACACATTTCAAATGGAGGTTCACAGTTCAAATAAACAGAAGCTGGTATGCCGAGCCAGGTCCGGTGGAGCTGGCCCCAGGATGATTTTTCTCTCAGGGTAGCACTCTCTTTCTCGTCTTCTTAATGGGCCGTGCTTTAAATAGGGAGCGTGGAGGGAGCAGCTGCGTGAGGGGAATGAAGAGGGTGATGAAAAAGCTGCAGATGGATTGAGACTTACATGCGACTTGATTTGCGAGTAAGAAATATGCGCAGAGCTCGAATCCAAAACAAGCTCACAGCGTGCTTTAAAAAGCGGTAGAGGTGATGGATTGAAAGTCTGTCTTTGCTCTGAGATGCGTTCGCTCGGAAATTTTGACCTCAGTTTGATAAAAGGTCTTTAGTGGGATTTGTGTGTATGTGTGTGTGTGTCTCTCACTGTGACTCATCTCTCCTTCTGTGTCTTTTCTGCACCCTTGCATGTCCTTGTGTGTGTATTGCTGCCGACAGTTCGAACGTTCAGCTGCAATCTGTCAGCAAAGCTTCAATTTCTGCGGTTTCATCTGCCCCATGATGAAACCCATGGCCAGCCAGTCACGTCCTGGAAACACTTACTTCTTTTGCAATCCGTTCTGTCCACAGGCCTCCGGGGCACTGCAGAAAGAGTGAGTGAGTGAGTGAGAGAGAGAGAGAGAGAGACGCTGCAGTGGCCTTATTGATGGGGACGTGGCGTGTTTTTCTGTGCGGACGTTCTTGTTTTTGTCCATCCAATCGGTGTGTTGGAGAAACAAGCTGAAATGGAGATGATTAATTGGCTCTAATCTGATCCCAATCAATATTTGGGAGCATTCAGAGCATATTGTGACGCTCCACTGATCAGTGTATTGTTTGGAAAATACAACAGTGAGAAACCTGCTTCCATGCGTGCAGGGATATTACAATGTCAGTGAGGAGTTTGTGTGCTTCAGTAATTCACTTTAACAGTAAAAGTTGTGATTTTTATGAAACATAATGATATGTTTAGCGTTAATTTCTGTCCATTTTCATGAGTATGGTTTGTCAGTGTACACGAGTCCAATAAAAAGGAGTTTTAAGAGATTAACAAATGTTATGTTATGGCACAATGATGGGGAAGACTTGACTTGGCAGTTCAGCAGGTGACAGAATGTTTACAGAGCGCTGCATGCAAGTATATCAGTGGAAAGTTAAGTGGAAGGAAAAAACAGGAGGAAAAAGTGCCCCATGTTAATCTGCTCATTGACTAGACATTATCAAGTGTCTTACTTCTGCTAAAAAATAAAATAAAAACTACTGGAATCCTGGGGGTTCTGTGGTGGCCCAGGGGCAAAGCACAACCCACATATTGAGGCACTGGTCCTTGTGGCGGTGGTCGCAGGTTCGATTCCTGGCCTGGTGACATTTGCCACATGTCTTCCCCCTCCCTCACTGCCCTCCTTCCTGTCGAACTACCTTCAAATAAAGGCCACTAAAGCCAACAAAACCTTAAAAAAAATAAATAAAAAAAACTACTGGAATCCTGTTCACTGGCCCACACTGCCAAAAGTACCAATACCTGCTTTAATAACTTAGTTATCGTTGTGTTTGAGAATTTCAGGTTTTCTTTAGCTGGGAGTTATAATAATCAAAATAAATGAAATAAATACTTCAAATAAACCCATCAACCATTCTCTTTTTGTTTGTTTCCTTAAATTCTAAATAATAAAATAAATAAAAATGTAAGAGTTTCTTTTTATTTATTCAAATCCATTTGAATAAATACACAAACATAATTAATGTTTATGTTGAAGTAAAAAAAAAAAAAAAAGATTTATTTTAAATGAAAGTTTTCAAACGACTAAAGATAACTCTTCATAGTTTACCAATGCCCTTGTGGTCTTCCCCATTGCCGGCATTGATTTCTAAAATTAGCCATGAATAAGTCGTTTCCACGCCTTTGTTCGCGGTCGTAGATCAGTCTGAAGGTATATGAGGCAAAGTGGAGCTGTAGTTGTTGCTAATTAATGCTCTGCGTATAAAGATGAAAGTGCTTTGAATAATGCCAGCCTTGCCACTCCCACCACAAATAGGTTGCAGCTTGCAGTTGGTTCGCTTATATCGCGTCAATGCAAAAAGTCAGACCTCAAGGTAAATTCCCATTTGCCCATCATGACTCATGTTGCAGCCCTTTTGTCATCATTAATTTTCTCCAAACCGCTGGCGTAAACACAGGCTGCCTTCCCAATGAGGAACCCTCACACACATACATATAGTAAACTCCACAAAGTGTTGAAAAGATCTGCGCTCCTTCGTCTAAGTTGAGTTGCGGGGATGGCAAATCGCAGACCAAACTCTTACATAAGCACGGCGTTTACTCTGTGTACGTTTTTCAAGTAGGCTTCAACGGATCCACAGCCCTCCAGCCAAACTCTGTTTGACAGACTGATCCTGTCTGTCACCGAGGTCCTGGAAAGCTAAATATTTGAATTTGTCGTGATAAAGTACCGGCTTTTATTTAAAAATGCGTCTTAAGCCATTACAGTCGAACCGCCGTCTCGGCGTAGAGTTCTTTTCCAGCCACAAACAAACCACTGAGGCCATTTTAAAGTGTTTTGTTCTCCAAATTTTGTTCCATAGTTTTTTTTTTAGCATTGATAACTTAGAGTTACAACTTTTGCTGATAACAGACAATAACATGTTTAATTAAGGACAAAGTGTTGCTGCATAAAAACCCAATGGATGCTACAGCTGCATCTGAAACTTTCCAGCTTAATCAATTCAGAAAGCCTTGTTGTTGTTGTTGTTGTTGTTTTCTTATCCTAACTGGTGAAATTATTCTTATTACATTAACAGCATGTGCAAATCTTCTTAAATTGTTTAGTGTTGGTTTGATATTGTCTTAACAAAAATAATAAGTAAAATGTATCATTTGAAATGGCTGTGTGCACTGCAAAATATTCCTCCTGAAAAGTATTTTTATTTTTGGATCCATGACGTATAAAGCAGATTTTTTTCCTAGTGTTTTTTTTGTTTTGTTTTTTTTTTTTGATGTGAGGAAAATCTTTTTGAGATAAGAAGTTAATAAATCAATATTTACCAGGTGAAGCTGAATGAGCAGCTGCTGAGGAGGCTGGCGGCTGATAAAGCTGGTCCTGTGTGACAATGCAAGGAGGGTGGTGCAGTTGGAGTTGGACACTTAGCTTTAGCGTCGTTAGCTCACAGGGCTGACGGCTAAACCACTAAGTCATCCAACAGGATGGATTATTTACATCTGCAGCTATATGTGCAGGATGAGCCTCTGAATGTAATAAACTAATTTTTTTCCCGTTTGTTTGTTATATTGTTTGTTTTTTAAAACTCCATAGCAGCAGCAGCTCTGAATCCTATTGGAGAGATCGCAGACTAAAAGTTAGCATCCTCCCATCCAAACCACAAGGTGCTGGGTCTGCTGCAGTACATCCATCCTGACACTGTGGTTTAATATCTAATCTTAACCCAAAGCAGTGATAGACTGCCATTATTACAGTGAGAGGGACTCTTAAAAACTCGAGATTTGATTCATGGGTCTGGAACTCCAGTCTCATAAATAGCCTTTTTGTGTCAGGTAATTGGGGGTGAAAGAAAGCCCATAAGTGTAGTTCATTTAAGTGAGTAAATGATTAATGCTGTTCACTTTAAAGTACCGTAGTGTATCCAAATTAGTGCCTGGAACAGTCTGCGTGCTCCAGTGAAAGAAGTGACTGCAGCTTCCAAGTGCATCTGTTCTTATTCAGTGCGATCATCAACAAAAGCACTTGCAGTAAGGATTTATTTACTTTATTAACCAGTGACGTCTGAGGAACGTGGGCTGAGTTTATAGCAATCTGTTGGTGTCGTAGCGTCATCACTACGACCAACTGGACTTACGATTAAATGACAGTTTTTAATCTATTTCTACTATTTATCTGTGAGTATAAACACCTTACAATTATTTTTTTAAATAATCCACATCAATTAAACCACAGACAAAAAATTTTTTTAATTTTTTGGGGCTTAATGAGGTATTAAGATAATTATTTGCATTCTGTAACATCCTGTAGATTGAGTTGATGGCATGGAGTCAGTGAGAGAGTGTCAACTTCAGTCATTAGAGGTTTAAGACTTGACATGCACGTAGAAAAAATGTGAACATTTCTTCCAAACCCTCTGGAGCAGCAATTAGTTGCCGTGGAGACCGGATGCAGGACGGTGGACAGATATTGCTCGATGGGGAGTTGTGCTGATTTCACGGGTGGATCTCCCTAAAAATTGGTGTGTGAGGATACGTTGACAGGAGTTGCTCCTCTTTCGGGCAACGTCTGATCTCCTACATCTGAAGGAAGACGATTGGAGGTGTGTGTGACGTATCGTCTTTGGCAGACGACGCAGATTGCAGTCCGGTGAGCCCGCACGAGAACGCGGAGGCAGAAACCGAGGTCAATGAGGGTTTATCAAATAGGGCGAAGTTGTGAATAAGACCGAAAACCTCCACAAATCAGCGACGACGCCCACGCCACACATTTCAGTCTCGATGAGGAGATAAAGAGCAGGAACATCAGTGGAGGCTGAATGAGTCAGAAATGTCTGCAGGCTCCCAAATGTGGGAGATTAGGAGGTGGGTGGTTCATTCATAAGGCAAGATATTTATTCCGTATCGGAACAGTGGCTTTGTGCCTTGCTGGGAAAGAAAAAGGAGATTTTTACACGGTGCTTTACAGCACCTTTTAAATTAGACGGTTATTCATCGCAGATGTGGCTGCTGAGTAAAAAGAAAGCCGTTTTTTCTTTTTCTCTCTTCCAAGCTGTCTCCAGACTTCTCAAGCTCCGAAACGGCACTACGAGTTACAGCCTGTGTAGTTTTCGCTTTTGTCTCGCACACCTCTGATGAGATTCTACTGCGTCAACGCCAAGGTTTCCACTGGTTCTTCCCGTTAGCGGTTCATATTCTTAAAATGAGCACAAAAAAAAAAGTTCAATTGGATTTCATTGAAAAAGAAAAAAGAAAACAGTTCTTGGTTGCAGCGAGCTGAAAACTGAGCTGCCCCAGTCCTGAAGAGTTTTGTGTGGGGTGGAGATGGATGATCTGATGGTTGGGCAAAGGTTTGAGGGTGTTTTTTTCTCTCTCTCTGTCTCTCCTCTCTCTCTCTCTCTCTCACTCTCTCTCTCTCTCTCTCTCTCTCTCTCTATCTCTCTCTCTCTCTCTTTCTCTTTCTCTGCTGAAGAGCAGTTGTGAAAGTAGGCCAGGAGGGGTAAAAAATAGCATCCAGTCTCCATGAGGAGTCATTGCACAAGGTCACCTCATTGCCCTGGGCCTTAATGCGTGAAACTAAGTGTCCACACTCTTTCTGTGTGCTTCCACGTTCCCCCTCCTTTTTTTTTTTTTGTCTTTTTTTCCGCCTGTCCCCCTATTACTTTCCCTCTCTGGCTCAATGACTTACACAGGCCTTAGTGTCAGTGAGGCTGGAAGACTAGAGCTTATGCGCTAACGAACCCTCGAGCTAATTAGAAATACAGCCAAGCCGGCCGGTCCCCTCATTTCCTTTCCATTTCCGTCCTTTTGGACAAATACAATTTTACCCCGTGACCCGTGCAGAATTAATCCTGTTACTGTTGAGCACAGGATGAATAATGGCCACTTATCTCCTGGGAACATGGCTATGGAGGGTGTCTGTGGTGGACTGCCCCCCCAGATTTCTACCTTGCTAAATCTTGCGGTGCAGTTGGGTCGTTGTGTTGTTGTTGTTTTTTTTGTTCCAATCCTAAAAAAAGATTATTATTATTTTTATTTTTTTTTAGCTAAGAGTCAGATCTGTCCTCATTCTTGATAAAGTAGAGCAAACTAACACCAAAGTGTCAAGACGGATGATTGACATTTAACAGAAAAGTTGACCACAGGTTATTCTCTACGTCGTCCACAAAATGTTTCTGTTTTCTTTTAAAAATGTCTGTAAGCATTAAAAATTAAATCAATACTGCATTGCCAAACAGTCCAATTAGTAAGCTCTCCAGACTTTAGAAAGGAAATCAACCTTTGTTTAAGAAAAACAGATAAAAAAAACTCTAAGAGTACTCCCAACTAAATTCATTCACAAACAACAACAAAAAAAGCGTGTGTTTTTTTGTGTGTGTCTTTTGCACAATTTCTGTTGCCACACCTTTGTCTGATTAATGCCAGATTATTACCTAGCTATTTTTAAAGGAACCATTGTGGAAGCATTATCCACAACAGAGAACACATGAAACAGTGGTGAGTTTGCAGAAGTGGTCTGTGCCCCAAAAACACTCCAAGAGTTCATCGACGATTCATCCAGGAGGTCACAAAGAACCCAGAACACCATCATGACCACCGTGAGCCTCACTAGGCTTGGTTAAAGTCAGTTCGAATGGCAAAAGCACCATTAGGAGCATTCAGGGATGTTCCAAAAAACATCTTAATGAGTCTCAAGACATTATGACTGACTGGTGTGAAGCTAAAGATTGTTCTGACTCAAACTCCTCTCAAACATGGTGGTGATAGTATGGTGGTCCAGGGGGTGGCTTTGCTTCTTCAGGACTTGGACAATGTGCTATTAAATGTTGAATTAATTGAAATTAATTGTGAAGTCTGAAGAAGAAGGTCTGACCATCGGTTTGTGGGTTCTACAGCAGAACAGCGTTCCAAAACACATCAGCAAGTCCACCTATCAGTTTCGTAAAAAAAAAAAAAAAGAAATAAGCCAATGCTGTGGACTGGCTTAGTCAAAGTCTGGGCTTAAATCAATTTAGAATGCTTTGGTGTTACATTAAACAAGGCCGTTTGTGTTCAAAACCTTCCGGTGTGGCTGAAATTGATTAAAAGGGTCCAAAATTCCCCCCACAGCAATCGTGACAGCTGTTGCTGCCGGAGGTGGCACAAACCAGGCAACTTTTCATTTAACTTGGTGAAGGGTGGAATTTGGATTTGGAACGTTTCCGATTTTGGACGGCACTCAGACCATTAGGCCTGGTTTTTAGTAGTTAGGACACGACTTTAAAAACATTCTTCAGCGGTGAGAAGAAAAGCTGTGTGGTGAGTTTTCTCCCTCACTCTCGGCATGCCAAAGCTATCAGCTGTTGGGGCGAGACCCAGCTGCCTCGTGTGTTGACTTTAGAGTGATACCCATCAGCATTTGCCACATGAAAGGAGGAAAGAGTGGCACTCCTAAAATAAGGAATAAGTAAAGGCTATGTTAGGATGCTGGCGATATTTCAAATAAGATAAGAGCTCCGCTTTTATCAGGTGTGTGTTTTTTGGCTGCATCAGATAATATATAAATCACTTCCTTTCCTGGTAGGATATAAGAAATGCTGCTGTAAGATGAGATATCCTGAGCCTCTAAGATTTACTTTGGACAGGCCCCAAGTACAAGATACAATGTTGTTCATCCTCTGCTTTGATTTAAAACTGGAATATGTTTCTACTCATGCCTACGAAGTCTAAAATTACCAAGCCTGTCCTCTTTGCGTGCCAGGAGTCCATGCAGCCAGTGCTATCTGAGGTATGCTCCTTAAACTGGCCTCGGCGCTTTTATTCCGGCCCCCTCGGGGCATTTGAAACAGTTCACTGCAGAGCTGGAAACAGTTTAATCACGGAAAGCAATGACTTATCCGGAAAAATGGCCGACCTTAATCTGAATGACCCCTTCTGCGGTCGCTCCGAGAGCAGGACGGTGTCACTTAAGGGCTCCTTGTAAAATCCTGTGGATAGGCCCTAAGTGCAGCCTGGGCTGTAACTGATACCGCTATGTTTGTAAAGAGTTGGCGATAATACGTCCTTATGTTTGAGCTTCCTCCTGCCACGTGTGAGAGGAATGCCAGGGTCTGAAATATGGCTTTCATTAAGGCACCAGGCCTTTAGTCTTCAAACAAGGGAACCAGAGGATCGGTATCCGAAAGGTGAAGAGTGCAGCTCTGTCAGAACCACAGAAAGGTTGTCTGGGGGAAGAATTTGGAGGAAACTATGAGCAACGATGCAGGCTGATTAAAGAAATTGGCTTTGGAGGCAGAAGTTGCTTAAAGTCAAAGAAGTGATTTCTTGGCTGTTGCTATTGATGCTCATAGTTTGTCTCTGGTGGTGGAGCCGTGGCTGAAATGTTAACTTTTCACCAAATGTACCTGGGCGAACACTTTCCATACTGTCCCACATTTGTCTCATCAGTCCACCAAATATTTACCGAGAGGTCCTGAGGATCATCGAGGTGTTTTTCTTGGAAAACACGAGTCGACCCTTTGTAATCTTTTCGGTCGGCAAGCGATTTTATCCCACTAAACTCCTTCCGCATGGATACAGTTTTTCTTTTTTTGTCCAGTCTCTTTCTTATCATTGAATTCTTCACACAAGAAGAAATTTGAACCTAGAGAAACTATTTCAATTTGTGACAAAACGTCATAGTGACAGTTTTATCCTGTGATTCTCACAGTGGAGGTCAGCTAGCCCCACGACAGGTCACGAAACTTCACGTCGTGAATAAAATCAACTTTTAAAATTCCATCTAAAAGCATATCTTACTGTGGGTTTTTTTTTTTTTTTTTTCATTTAATTGAATGATGTCACGTTTCTGCCAGAGGTGATTTGATTGGTAAGAAGCTGAAAAGTACTTCCTTGTATGCCTGAATCACCAGTGGTTCCTACTGAGGCGCTGAAAAAAAAAAAATACACCAAGCGATTTTAAATGGGCTTTGCAACAATTCTGTGATTTTTCCATTTGTCTGTGAGCCTTTTGTCTCATCTCCAGCTAAATGGTCACTTCTTATGTTAAGCAGCCCTGTTGTGTTGACAGAGGCTAGCCTGGCTGTGCTTCCACGCAGCTCGGCTTCCTGGGGGCTCCTAGGTCCCTGCTGTCTCTCCTCGTGGCCTGAGTTGGTGTATTCAGGGGAACTGTGCTAATTCACATGGAAATTCTGCCAGAGCACCAGCAAGTCAGGCTGCTAATTACACCAATGTTGGACGGATGACTTGCTGACATCACAACACAGAGAGAGAGAGAGAACGACAGAGAGAGAGAGAGAGAGAGAGAGAGAGAGAGAGTGAGGAGGAATGAGAAGGGAGAGGTGTGTGAAGCCAACCAGAATCCGGAATCGGAAAGGAAGTTAACCAAGCAGCCTTCAAAATAAAACTCCATTTGATCAATTAAAAAGAGAGAGAGATGTTTTTCACTTGATGGAGAATTAATTAAAGATTTAACCTGAAACTAAATTTGACACAAATGATAAATAATACCTGTAAATGGGGCGCCACATGGTGGAGCACGGAGACGGTCTGTGATTCGACCCCCTGAGCCACTTGCTGCATGTCTTTCCCTCCTCTCTCTTCTTTTCTTTCTCATCTTCTGTCCAGCTACTAATGAATAAAGGCTGCTAGTGCCACAAAAATGTTTAAACCCCCCTGAATAAATAGATAATGAACCATGCTATAAAAATGTTTCATTTGCAGCCCACAGTAACTCCAATGTTTTTGATATAATTCCTATTTGTTTAAGTGAAAGATTAACACTTTAAAAACCTCAGATTCTGCTTGTCTCATTGTTTTAACTTTAACTTTGCTGTTGTACTACTCATTTAATGCCAAGTCGTCTCAATGACCCAAACAGGACACACTTCCGGGAATTTGTTTTGTTGTGAAATGTTTTCACACCTCAACTGTTGTTTGCCACCAGAAACATTTCTTAACTTAACTAAACCTGTAGGTATTTTTAAGTGAGGAAATATGGCTGTCATGTTTTCATCCAGCTTAACAGGCGGGGGAGAGAAAGGGGACACACAGCATTACTTTCTCTGGCATCTCAATAAATAAATACTTTCAACTGTTGGGGTGGCATGATAGGAAATATTCAGGTTTTGAAATAAATTTTGCGATTGTCTAAACTTTATTTTATTTTGAAAAGGTAGCCGGAAGTGGTTTAGCTACTACTGCTGACTTGGCATCCTCATTATAAGCGTACTTGGTTTAAAGCGCTGCTGCTGCTCGGTGGCTTGTTCTGCAACAAGAAGAGCGGCTCTAATGGACTCTTGCTGAGCGCACCGAGTGTCCGCCCGGATTTTTGCTTTGCAGAAACTTTATTTTTCTTCTTCTTCTTTTTTTTCGATCAGAGGAGTTTGCTTTTCTTTTAGTGGGACTGAATTCACTTCTAGTGGAGTCCGCGCTCTTCCTCGGACCTTTGGTCTCCGCTTTGAGGAATCTGTTTACGGTAGTTTTCTGAACTCCTGCGCGTATTTGCAGTGAGCAGAAGAGGCGAGAGGAGGGAGTGAGAAAGGGGGCTGGGGGGTCCACAAAAGGCTATTTTTGTCCCCCTCTTTTCTCGGATAGATGTAGCAGAGGTGCGGGACACACAGCGGGCGAGGCTGCTGCGCCTTCGTGGCACCGCGGTGGCGCTGGAGCTGTGCGACAGATTCTGCAATGAGGAGCGTTTCATTTTAAAGCCCGCAGCAAGTGAAGCAGTCAGCTCGGGGACCATGGCTTTAGTCCGTCTCGGTTTGTGAGAAGGTGAGCTGCAAATTTCATTTTCACTGGATTTTTTTTAATTATTATTTGTATTTTTCTCCTCTTTCAAATGATTTAAACGCGCAAACCTTTTACCCATTTCCTCTGTGGTCCAAATGCGTAAAAGCACGCATGTTGTGCTAAAAACGTGTCCCCTGTCTTCTTTCCAACTCATTATTTATAACGTTGGATGGTGTTTCTATGTTTTGTTTTGCTTTTTGAAACCATATCTATTTTTTTTTTAATTATTACTTTTTCTTGTCTAAATCAACACCTGCTTGTAGGATTTCCTTTGAAGGTGGGGGCGAAGTTTTAAAGTTGTGGCTTTCACTCTGGACGTGTTTCCACTGGTGGCACTCCCCCCACCCCCACACGCGTACACACACACACACACACACACACACACACACACACACAACCCCCTGTGGCGCAGCGGTCAGCTTCATGTGTGCCGTGGACCGTGTGTTTGCCACGGTGCCATATGGATTGCTCTATAAAACTCATTTAGAGCTAAATAACTACCCTGTCTTTATTTGTCCTCTGTATTTTGCAGTTGGAAACAACTGGCAATGGCGTCGGAGGATATTATTACAGAACCCCACCGCAGCTTATTGAACTGTGAAGATGGTTTACTTATTACATACTGTTCAGCAGTAAAGAGGAACACTTTATTAGCACTTGAATGGACTGAAGGGGTAAATGATGATGATGATGATAATGATGAATAACGTGGCTGATCATTGGCAGCTGGAGTTGCAGTCACTGATCTGAGAAAGGAACCAAATTGACAGGAGCATAATTAATAGCCTTTACACATTAGCTTCCAATATATATTTTTTTGAAGAAGTCAAAGTTATTATTTATGTTAAATATTCTCATTTTACATGAAGTGAATCTATAAAAAGTATGATTTCTTTTTTCTTCTTCTTTATTTTGTGGTCGTTACTTGATTTCCCACAGACTGGAAGATAAAAATTAAAGCTCCAAGCTGCAGTGTCATGGTGCCAGTAACGCAACAAGCATGTCAGAGGGGCTGCTGGTTGTGCCGACGTGAGATGAGGTTAATAAAATACTCCGATAGGAGACTGATGGCTGTGTTTTTTTGTTCTCAGGTTTGGGTCACAAACCTAAAAAATACTAAAGCAATTGAGAAAAAAGAGAAGCACAAAGCAGAATTCTCCAAACTCTAGTTCTGCAGAGTTTTGACCTGTTAATACCAGCTGTAGGTGATTCTAACTTTTCCTAAAGAGCAATAGCAGCTTTAATTCTTCTTTTTTTATACAGCTTTGCTGCCATGAACAGCAATGAGAAGTCAGTGTAAAATAGGGATGTACTTGCTATTTTAGAACCAAAACATGCTTGCTGAGGTAACATTTTTAGCTGTCTTTAGCATCTTCGATTAATGATTGTCACACTTAGCATTGCTAACTCTACTACAGCAGCAGTTTCAATGTTTAGTCCCTGGAGAGGGCAGACCCTAACTACTTTTGAGATTCTCAAAAGGCCACATGCAAATCCCAAAAATCCCCGACAGATAAAGGTTGAAAGCTCAAGAGGATAAAATGGAGCAACTTTGCCACAATACATTTAGCCTTCCTGTTATCTGCTGAGAGTCTCACCCTCTGTTGCTGCCTCTCAGCCTCAGTGCACCACAGTCATGTAGGAAACAGTTTCCAATCCCTTACGCTCCGTTACAACTGGAAGCACTTGATCACAAAAAGGTTTTGGTGTGAAACTGAGAAAGCCGGAAAATCGGTAAAATAATGATGTACTGATTTCTCAGTACATCATTATTTTACTTTTTAACAATCCTGTCCACGTCCTATTTTACAGCAGTGTTTCAGAGCAAGCATAAAAGAAGACTACAGTCCTTAGCTTATTTGTACAAGCAGTCATCAATGCTTCCAAAGTAACATTTCTGTTTAAGCTGTGCTTAAGGTAGGTTCACGGCTCGTGACCCAGACACCGTCTGACCAGAAGGCAGAACCTCGGCTATCTGTAACCTAAAACTGGTTTTGACAGGTGGAAGCAGGTCTAATCTCTGGCTTCGGCAACACATTGCATCAGGCTGTCGCTAATTGGATTCCAAAAGGGGGAAAAGAAAAAAAAACCCCGTCGTCCAGGCGGACTCTTGTCAGGAACGCCTCGGTTTTGTTTTAGCATTCTAGTAATTGTATCATTAACAGTTACCGTTTTGAAGCATCGTTCGTCTCGAAGCTTCATCCATTTGTACACACAATTCTGATCAGTAAGGTTGAGAGTTGCTTAACAAAAGGCGAGTTGTCTCCGTTCACTTCTTCCAAAGATAACAAACGAGGTAAAGTAGATTAAATGACGGAAAAAAGATCAACATGGGACTTGGCTGCCTCCTGCATCCAGCTGTTCTGCTCCTCTGTTTCCTGAGGAGCGGCCTCATTAGGATCGGATTTTCAGTCCGGTCCTCAACAGTGATGCTATGGAAACGTTGCAGCGGTTTGAGGAGACACTCACGACTGCCTGAGTGTTTTGCTTCAAGTCGTCCAAGGCAGAGACTCGGGGGATACATTGAAATGAGGGCAACGCAATATGTCAAATGGGACATTTTTTTATTTTTTTATTTTTTATTTTTGCAATGTTAATGTGTGCCATGAATCACATGGGAGGCAGTGTTTGGAAGGATTCTGTATTTTAAGTGTCTTTTGTACAAGCTCTGCACGCAGACGACACTTTTATCCTGTTGGATTGAATCTCACAGGCCTTGATTCCCAAATTTGATGCATATTTTTTGTGGCTAAGATGCTAAAGCTCCCATAGGATGGTGGGAACGTTGTGATGAAACAAAAGAAAGGGGGAACAAAAAAAAAAGTCAGATGAGGTCGATTTGCTGTAATCAGCAGTGTTATTGCGTCCGTTAGTAATGCTTTGAATAGGAAATTGAGTTTATTTTTGCTATAAACCAAGAAGAAATGCAGTGGCGGTTTTTCACCCTGGTAATTGTCGGTGTGTGGCAACGGGTCGGGCAGCCCTGCAGTTTGCGAAACCGCGTCTTTAATTCGTTTCACTAATAACAGTAACAGGCCTAACTCTAATGTTTTGTTCTAAAGAAGTCATTATATGGATGAACATTTGTATTTTTATATTTGTGTGTAAGAGGGATAACATATTGCAACTTTGCTTCACGACAACCCATTTGGCCTAATGAAACACCGGGCAGCAGAGACTTGAAATGATTTTGGCGCATTTGACTGACCCAAAGAGTCGTCTATCAGAACCTAGTTGCAAATTAAAATGACCCAGAATCTGGGTAAAAGGGCCACGGTTGTAGAACTGGGTAAGGATAATTAACTGGAAACTGTGAATCATTGTCCACTGACATCATGGTCACAGCGACTGCCATCTGAAAAGCATACCCCCCAAGTACTTAAGTAAACCTCGCACTCGGCCCGACCAATGATATGCCAGCATTTACAACTCCCCCCGGGTTGAGAATGGGCAGGCGACGTTGAGAAGTGGAAGCGGTACAACACCCCGCCCCCCCCCTTCGCTTCCTTCTCTGTACCTCGGAGTCATTTACGAGGCATTTGCGACGTACTTGACTTGTGTTTCCAGAGTCACTAAATCTGATCTAATTGAAATCATGCAGCCTTCTCGGTGGAGCTCGGGGATTGTGTTTCAGCGGAGGGCAAATCCCCAGCAAGTCCGTCAAGGCGTGATGTCAATTGTGGGGAATGAAGGAGAAACAGGAAATGGGACTTGTAGGTGTGAAGCATCTACTTTCTGAAGATGTTTGCTAGGTGGATCTCTGGGGGAGCGGGTGGGGGATCATCACAACATCTGGAAAGAGATCGAGTCGGAGAGGAGCTTCCCTCTTTAACAATCACCAGACCCTCCGCTTTGAATTCCAGATTCACTGTAAGAGGCGAAGTGTAGGACAGGGTCGTGAAATGCTTCCTTTCGCGTCAGCTCGGGTCATCCTGCTCAAGAAAACTTGGTCTCGGCCCAAGGGAGGCGTAGCTTCTGAGTTGCTGAAAGCATGTCTGAAGGATGGAACACATGCTGGTGTGTTTTTCCATCTCATCATGTGCTGCTACTATGGATTAGCGATGCATGTAGCTCACGAGAAGAGACGATGCGACACCTCTGGTTTACGAAAATGACGCAAACCTATTGCAAAACTGTGAGGGGGAGGAGGGAGAGGAAAAGAAAGATTCCAGTTTTATTTTCACAAATGTCATGTAAAAGTTTCACAAACTGTTTAGTGAAACTACAATAGATTTTCCAAGCTGGACTCCTCTACATATTGCTGACTTTGTGTATGTCTAATTCCAGAAAAGAAAAAGAAAAAACAATAGAAATCATGTGAATGTTTATTTACACGTGTAAAATAATGGCTTCATAAGCCTCAAACTATGTTTATAGAATCTATTGTTCAGTGTATGAATATCCAACAAGGTTTTATCAGTCTAAAATGACGATCAAATGCGGTCAATGCAGGCTTTGTCTCTACATCCTAAACAGAATCCAATGACCAAGCTGGCTGCACAGAGGATAATGCTGCGTTGTCCTTCTCTTACTCATTCCTGCGCACGGCCAGACAGCTGACTGCAA
>NW_015113211.1:81668-84673 GCF_001443285.1 Poecilia latipinna
GTATTATGTTTCAAATACATTTAGGTGAAGTATTTTTTTGTTTTTTTCCAAAAATGTTGTGCTGTGTCTTTTGTTTGTGACGACTCAGCCTTCCTTCAGCACACACCACCACCAGTGGTAAACCAGTGGAGCTGCTGTATAAAGGACTTAAAGGTGGTGGACGCCTTATTCAGTGATTTTTTTTTTTTTTCTTGTAGCCTGGTGATTCATCTTTTTCGGTCAGCTCTGGAGGGCAAATCAAAATGCTTCCTCTCTGACCTAAATACCACTCGTTGATATCAGGGTGTCAAGTTGAAAGCAAACCCGTTTATATCCAGCATACCAGTGACTTCACCAGACAAAGTCACACGCTGATGCAACAACTGGAAAACACTTTGCAAGATGGCCTCCACTTTGAAACACGCACAGCTCAGTCATCATTCGTACAGCGTAGAGTGCCCCGACTAACCAATCAGCTTATGATGTTTAAGGTTCTGTTCTGTAATTGGACGCTTTTCTGTATGGGTTGGAATTTGCTTCGCCCTCCTTCCCAGAAGGTCTGATTGACTTTATCTTTTCTATCACTGCTCCTTCATCAATATTCACTGCAGCAACAACATCTGGGTACTTGGGATCGTTTGTTAATTTGCATGCATTGCATTTGCGAAGTCTTTGGCTTTGCCCTTCCACAACAAAAGCAGAAGATGCAGAGGTTTGCCTTTCTGCACACAGAGAGAGAGAGCTGACAAAGCTACTTGAGCTTCAGGCATATGAAGAAGAATCTTAAGTGTTGATGAAGGTCGCTGGGTGATTGAGTCGCTAATGACCAGTCGAGGCGCGTTGGTCTGGCAGTTATTACCTTTGCTAAATGCAAGCAGTATCCGGACATGACTATGGTTCTGTTGTACAGATCTGTCATTATTTCAAACCAAACCGGAGCGTTTTAATTAAATATGACAAGAGGGGAGTTTCTGAGAATTGACAAACGTGACAATAGCAATTTAAGTATTTCTTCTTGTTTTCTGAGTATGTAGCAATTAATGACTAAGAAGCAAAACAAAGATATAGGTACAGGAAGCCAAGTTGTACAAAAAGGTCTTTATTAGGGCTGAAAGGTGTCGTTGCAACCTGATAATACCCATCAACAGCATCCATGTTCACCAGAGCAGTTAGCTTGGGGAATTAGCCTTTTTGTGGTTTGCCTTGCATGCAGATAGATGTTGTGCGCATCCTGCAACAGATCCACACTCACTTGAGGCCTCGGTGTGTCAAACCGAGTCCTGGGTGTCCTTAAGCTCCTCCGTGGCGCTGACTGTCAGACACGGCATCCATCTGGGAAGGTAATGAGATTCTGTCTCCTTAGTTTAGCCGCCTGAGGGGGTTACGGGGTTGGCGTGGTGCGACCTTTCGGCCACCCGGTTTTTCCCATTTTCCGGATCTGTCAAGGACGCACAAATCCGTATGCGCACACCGTCTCCTCGGTTTGCTTAAGAATACATATTGGTTGGATTAAAAGGGAAAAATATAGGTCGACTCCACCCAAATCAAGTACTAACCCACATCTATTGTATTTTTTTTAATGGTATTTTCACATCCCTGCTCTACTATAACAAGAAGTTCTCAGTAAGTTTGAAGCAGATTTGCAGAAAATAAAGCCTTTTATTGCGCATGTGTTCCGGTAAGACATGTGGAAGTGTTTCATGCCAACTTTGTTCAGGCTGCTGTGTAAATTTTGTTACTCACAAAGCTCTGTTTTCTATAATCGTCACTGCCTGTATTGCGTTCAACTACATTGTACTTTGCACGAGTCTTTCTTCATGTTTGGTTACACCCACCGTTTGTGGTACCACAGTTAAAAATCCTTGTTAAAGCTATTAAAGCAACTCAAACCAAGTTGTGAGATCATCCCTTTTTTTCTTTCTTTCTCTTGAGATACTATTCTTATTACTTACACGTTTTCCTTGCGTCAGCTGCAATAGCTCTGCATTGACAATTACAAATCCTTTCTGCTTATCGCAATTCACTTTCTTTGTTCTGTATTCCAAAATCCTTTTATAAATTTCCAGTGTATACACGGGGGTTGCCTGACCGTTGCTTCCCTCCTTTGTCTGTCCAATGGCAGGAAGATCTGTGTGCACTGCAAGTGTCGGCGTGAAGAGCATGCAGTGACAGCCATGCCGGTGGAAATGGAGAAGACTGTCACCAAGCTGATGTACGACTTCCAGAGGAACTCGACCTCGGACGACGACTCGGGCTGCGCCCTGGAGGAGTACGCCTGGGTGCCGCCGGGACTCAAGCCGGAGCAGGTACCGGCGCGTCTGCACACGTTTCCGTTCGGACCGCGCAGCGTAGACACTCGGAGGCGCTGGAGCTACGCGGTGTTGACTCTGGAGTTTTTGTTTGTTGGTTTAAGGAGATTTTCTCGCCGATGCCTGATGTGCGGTGATGCGTGTAGGCATAACAAAATAAGCTGTCGCTGAAAAGAGGGGATGCCAATTTGAACGTTTACTTCTTTTAATAAAACAAGATGTCAAAAGAAAAAACAACATTTTTCCTCTGAATTATATGTTATGACAACGTTATGATTTACACAAGGGTTACTCGGATACAAATCTTAAAGGGCTACAAATCATTTTTTTTAGGTTAGTTTATTAATCCGTTGAACTAATAATGCAGTTGGTGAAGTTATTTTCAAAATGACTTGGCCATCTGAAAAGTAAAAAGAAATAAATAAATAAAAATCCTAAGTGTGCCAAAAAAAAATAAAAAACTTTATTTCTTAAACCAGAAATTTGCGGCAACAACTTTTCAAACTCTTTCTCGTTCCTCACGTACTCACAAGCGACAATCGTAGCTTTTGTTTCCCTGGTTTTGCCTGCTGGTTGCAGGTAGAATAAATGCAAATTCTCTATTCGTCTACGAAATTCGCTGACCGCTTTTCCTTTCGCATCAAATTCTTTAGGAAGTATCGGCTACCGTAGTGATCGGCTCTGAAAATAAGAAAAGGTAGATAGATAGATAGATAG
>NW_015113211.1:89208-95672 GCF_001443285.1 Poecilia latipinna
GCCACTTAAGCTGCGTCAGTGAGGTCTGAGCGACCCCTGTTGCTAAGTGTCTGTGTGTCGTTGGCATGGAAACACTTGGCTGACATGCCGGCATCTGATGGTCTTCCTGTTCTTGTGGAATATTATGAAAGAATCGCACAAATACGAGGTTTTCAGAGAAGATGCAGTCCGCCTGTGTAAGACCCACTGGCCTCATCAATCACGTGGCATCATGTCCCTCAACAAAGAAGAAATGAGCTTTTCACAAAAAGTTGAGCAAAAGGAAAACATTGGTGGGAAAATAATCCACAAGCGGCGAGGACGGCAGCGTCCTTGGGAGGATTGTGAACTGAAGCCCATTTGTGAATATGACAGAGATTCACAAGATGTGTAGACTCCAGCTGGAGGTGGCGCTTTAAGAAACGCCACACAGAGACGAGTTCAGGAAATGGGCTGCGACTGTCGGGTTTAAAATCATGATGCTCAGCTGTGAACCAGAAATAACATCAGAAGCATCTTCCCACGGCAAAGAAGAAAAATACTGTCTCTCTGGTGTAATGTAAATTTCTTTCAGATTAAAGTAAATGTTGCCATTTTTTTTTCTTTTTAAGAGACTTGAGAGTGTGGTTTTACTTAAGTGATTTGTAAATGTATTCGGCGTAAGGGTTTTTGCTTTACAGAAGTGCGGTAAAACTCCCGTTAGCTAAACGACCGGCCGCAGGATTCCAGAGACGTAGACTAGCAGGTTTCACTCATAATCCCCCCCACTGGAGGTATAACTCCAGTGCTGGAAGTCGCTGCATGTTTGCGCTGACGGCGTCTTCACCAGGCTAACGGCTGACAAAGGATTACGTGGCTCCGGCCCTCGAATTAATCTCCCGATTGTTTTCTGCCTCCGAACATGTTTGCAGGAGGTTTCCTGGCCCTCGCAAGCACTTTAGTCGAGCCCGCACAGCACATTAAGCAGCTTCACGCGCGTTGGAGGAAAATCCTCCTCTACAATGCTCCGCCGAGCTGGAGGTGTTCACACGTGGGAGGGTCTCCGCTTTAATTGGACAATAGGGGCGTTTATGGACGCTGGTTTCATTTCGTTGAGGAGCCGAGTCAATACGCTGCTGGCAGAGGCTCCGGTTTTCTCCTCAGAGGACCGAGGGGAGCTTTTTTTTTTTCCTTTCTTTTTTTTTCTTTCTTTCCTCCAGGGTTACACTTGTAAATCAAAGCTCAACATGGTAGATGTTTGTAAAAGAAAAAAAAAAAAAACAGATGAGACTTGCATAATATCACTCAAAATTTATAAAAGCTTCCATTTCTAATATGCAGTCATGCACAAATGTGACGCTATCTCTGAAATGCTAGCGCCTTCAAGCTGTGGAAAACTTGTTGTGTGACTTTTTGCACAGGAGCAGCTCTAAACAAAAAAGCTAAAGCTTTGGACCTAAATGGTGGGTTTTAGATTTCCGCTCTGGCAGCCAGAGCTCTTTATTAGTCTGCTATTCAGCTGGCAGTGGTGTAACGTCCCCCTCCGTGTAATGAGAGATTCCCGCGCAGCTGTACAGCCGTCCAGTACGTGGATCTGAGGGATTACCAAGGATGGCTCTGCACTCTTTTAGGACCTAATTTACCCTAAAATAAAAATACAGGTATCTCTCTTAAACCCAATAACCACCGCTTTGCAGGAATGCAATCTTTACCAAACGGAGTCGTCGTTGGGCTTTTGGCGTTGTGTTTTAGGAGCAGTGTGAGGAAGGCCTGTGTTTTGAAACGAAACTTCTCGACGTTGCCAGCTTACTGTTCAGCAAGGCCAAGAATGCAACTCTGCCGAGTCCTCTTAGGGGCATTTTCCACTTTTCATCATCATGCAGAGTCGGTCTCGGCGGTCACAGGAATCTGATTTTAATTTTCTGTCCAGCATGACGTACGTGTTTTCAGCCCTCTAACGCTGGATGTTTGTACAGCATTTTGGCCTTCGGGTAATGAAATATAAGCTAGCTGCAGGGTCTGGACCCATGGCTTTCAAGAGAGGGAGAGACAGAGAAAAGGAGTGAGGGTAGTTTGACCTGTTTCCTAAATAGACCTGAGCACAATTAAAACAATTCCAGGCCAGCATGGGGCCAATAAAACTGTCAGCAGCTCAACTGATCACTGATCTTTGGGTGATTGTGGCTGTTCCCATTTGCATCGCTGACATTTTTTAACATCTACTGCATGCATTGCAAAACATTTGTGAGATATATACATGCATATATATATATATATATGTATATATATATGTCCCCTCTACCTTCTCCTACCCACCCGCCATTGGATGGATAATGGATGGAAGGTTTTATGAGCAAATGTCTTTAAAGTTCATGACATTCCCATCAGTCTAAGAGCGTCTATTGTCCTGTGACTTGTGACCCTTTTTACGGCGCCACCATTTCAGCCTTATTCCTTCCGCTCAAGAAAATGCAAAGAAAGTGGAGGATTGTGGGAATTATGGCCGACCCGCAAACTGGCCGTGCTCACTGTTAGGTTATCCTGCCTGTTTGTCCTACGCAATGATGATGTTCAACGCTAAACGTAAAAGTAACTTCAATCCTTTAATCATTTTTAACAAACGCTTCCTCTGGCATGGCCTAAATGAATAAAATAGAAATGTCATTTATTGTCCCAGAATGGGGAGATTTCTGGGCAACAGTACCAAAGTGACGGATGATGGCAGCAAATAAACCCATAAACGTTTATACAGCTGCACTGAACCCCACTGAAAACCTGGTTACTCCACCAAATATTGATCTCTGAACTCTTCCTGAGTTAAAACATTAGTATTGTTGTTTTTAAATTAATATGAACTTATTTTCTTTGCATTATTATTATTATTTATTAGTATTATTTTGTCAATTTCTTATTTTCTTGCAAATAAATACTAATTTTTTTTGCTTTGAATTTCAGAGACATGTCAGCAGTTCATAGAATCAAAGAACAATGTTCATATTAGTCAAACATAAACTTATAAAGAGTGAAATCAGAGAAACTGATCATTTTTATGTGCTCTCTTAACATTTTCCAGAGCTGTATGTATATAAAAAAACAAAATAAAGAATAAAAAAATACTGTACAGTAAAGACATACATTTCAACATAAATAATGTGTAGTTATAAAAATCGTGTACTCCAGTTCATAGGAATGTACAACTGAGATGGTTTAAAAATCTACAATAATTAAGTCTCTTTGAGCATTAAAAGACAAAATATTTACAATTCGTGACACTAAAAAACGGTGAAAGTGTTAAATGACGTCAAACACACAATACCTAAATTCTGAGAAGCGGACGACTGCTAGTCAAAAGGTAGTAATTTGATTATCCTCCTGCTCAGTTTTTGGTTTCCTTTTGGTTTTTGGCCTTGACGAAACCCACCGTCTTTCAGCCATCTATAAGGTTTGCACTTCTGCTACGAATACCCAATTTGTCTCGCCATGTGTCGCTGTGGCGAGTTGCGATTTTTCTGACCGGAGCCGTGTCGCACCCAAGCCCACTGAGGAACGCCAGAGCTGCTCCCTGAACGCGTCGGGCTGTTAGCAGCAATAGAAACCGGCTGTGACGAGCGATCTCCCCTGTCACCCTTTTTTAACCCAAAGTCCTACCATTAAGCCGGGGGAAACACTCCTCTAGGTTCAGCTGAAACGTCTGTCCTGTCTTCAGCTTCGTCTGCTTCTGATTACAGTTATTATCGCAAGCCGCTTCTCCTGGTTCTCGCTGTCTTTCTGTGTGTGTGTGTGTGTGTGTATCTATCTTTTGATCTTTCCCCCCTGGGGCAGTGAGCCTTTCACCTCCAGATTCTAACCCTGCTGTTGTTGGAGGCATGTTTTGTAATTTATCATCAGTCATCAGCTCTCTCTCTGTGTGTGTGTGTGTGTGTGTGTGTGTGTGTGTGTACATACAGTACATTCTAGACTTCAGTCAGTCTTTTATGGACTGTATTCCAACAAACACAAGGGGACGCCAACCAAATCAGAGCAGGAAGAATCGGGTTGCGAACCGAACAAAGCTGTGAAATCATCCCAACCCAAACTCGCTTTGATAAGGCGGCTTTACTGGAGCACCGGTTGCCGCCGCCGACCAGGTTTTCTTAATGGCGCTGGCTTTACAGTTCAGCTTGAAGACGCATTTTTAAGGTTTTACTTTTGGTCCTTGGCTCACCGGCTCCCGTTTGGAGGATTCAGGTTAATCCGTTTTTGGTGACGCTTGGCAAAGACGAGTCTGAAATTTCCCAAGTCAGCAAATCCATTCAGTCATCGAGCCAGATGGTGAGTGTCAAAGATACCGTTTCTACTGAGGACAACAGCTCTGATTTAGTTTTGCCTTTTTGTTTAATGCCACACTGTTATGTATCCCCTTTTTTTTTTTGTAACAAATTCTTCCAAAATCTCTCTTGTTCTTCTCTCTTTTTGGCCTCAGTCTTTAAACCTTCCTTGCGGTTTTGCTCCTCCCCCCTGCGCTGACCTTTGTGGCACCCCGGCCCTGCAGATACAGTGTAATAAAGAAAGGGGCTGTGATAAATAACAAGGAGATGACACCCATTGTGTGCCACGGAAATGCGAGGAATGCAATTTGGAACTATCCAGATTAGCATTAATCTGCAGCAGCACACACCGCGTTCATTTAGGTTAATCACTGCTTTGGCCGTACGAGTGTCTGTCTGTTTTGTCTGTTTTTGTGTGTGTGCGAGTGTTTTGACACGTCAGTGATACATTCCCATGTCAATGTGCAGAGATGGAGGAGTGGAGTTCCATTAAGTCTCCACTGGTGGACCATAAATCAAAGTGATTTCTTAACTGTGTGTGTGTGTGTGTGTGTGTGTGTGTGTGTGTGTGTGTGTGTGTGTGTGTGTGTGTTGATGGCTTGCTCTGGTAAAACTTAACCCCATCGTTGTACTCTTTAAGATGTTTCAGTTGTTTTTTTTCTATTTATATAATAATCTACACAGTTTGTGCAATAATTAATAAACTTTATAAATTAGAAGATTCATCTTGAGCCTTCAGAGTTTGAGAGACGTACCGCTGAATCAGTCAGACATCTGTTTCTGAAGTGGGTCAGTTTTCCCTTGATTAGCTCTGAGCAATTATCACAACAAATATTTCAAGAAAAATATATCTGCCTCATTTTTAAATATTTTACTCTTCACTAATTTCTTTCAGTGTAATCAGAAGGTGAAACATAAAATAATCGGAAATCGGGTTCGACCAGGAAAACCCTGATCTGTTCATCTTTAAAGATCGTTTTTGATTGTTTTTAAGGCAAAACAACTGAGAAATGGAGATGCACCAACTAATTTGACCTGAATTCAGAATCGACCAATTATTTATTTTTTATCCTTTGTTCATTATGTAAATGCGTCAAAATCAGGAAATCACTTCACTCCCCATCTATAAACACATCAACCAACTCCTTGTAAATTCTCCATTTTCTGTTTAAGTTCACCGTCTATATCAAACCTGCAGCACATTTTTCTCTTTTTGGCTTAGGCAAAAATTTGAATCGGTCAAAATCGTAATCTGTTTTCGAAATTAATTCTGTGCATCCAGTCGGGAAAAGCTTGACCTGCTTAATGTCTTGAACAATTTACAGACAAATATGGAAAAGCACCAATTGGCTAAAGATCAGATCATGATTCGCCTTTTTTCCTGACTCACCGTTTTCACCTCAAACAGAACGGGTATTGACCAGGAAAAGCCTAGATTTCTGTCTGCAGTAGTAAAAGGAACATTTTTGACATTAATAATTAGAATGCAGGAGAGGCAAGAGATTTGAATTTTCCATTTTCCCCTGATCGTCTCTAATTGATGACCGGCAGATCAGAAAAAAGAGAACTAGGAACTTCCACTGTTTTAAAACCATAAACACTAAAACCAACATTTACTTTCAGTTTTTTGTGTTTTTTTTTTTTTTTTTGGACTTTCATCAAAATCAGCCAAAAGTTTTGGAGATTTGCATCAATATAAAAAAATGGGATGATCTTCTGATTCCTATATTTTCTGCTAAACACTACAACCTGTATTAAAGTCAAGACAGCAATTTTTTTCCTTATGTGGTTTTAGGTCAGACCTAAAAACACAGTAAAAAAAACAAACAAAAAAACATTTTTATGCCATTTTACAAAGAATACAAATACATTTTATGTGACAGAAGATTACAGATTGAATGCTAATCAAATCACGTGCTAATTCTGTTAAATTTAGCCCTACATGTCATCACTTCAGGGGTTTCTCGGATCGTTCATGCGCTGCAGGAGCTTTAATCCCGTGTTTGTCATCTGGCAGGTTCATCACTACTACAGCTCCCTGCCTGAGGACAAGGTGCCCTACGTGAACAGCCCAGGAGAAAAGTACCGCATCAAGCAGCTCCTCCACCAGCTCCCGCCTCACGACAATGAGGTGAGAGTCTGGACCAACCCTAACTAACCCCCCCCCCCCCCCCCCCCCCCCCCCCCTCCCCCCCCCCC
>NW_015113211.1:98943-114072 GCF_001443285.1 Poecilia latipinna
CCCCCCCCCCCCTTTCACCCATCTACGCCCCCCCCCCCCGCCGCTCCCCACTTCGGTCCATTACGGAGATAAGAGGGGAGCGGAGGGGAGACGGGCAGGAGAAATGGGAGGTGAGGGGGGGGCTGTCTCGTTAATGGACGTGAAAGAGACGGAGCAATGTTTGTAGCCACTTATTGAGATTTGTTGCATTAATAAATCATAACCACGAGCCGTCCTGAGAGGCAGCTCCGTAGGAGATCGGCACGCTGCGCCTTAATTGCTTTTTCTTTTTCTTTTTTTTTTTTCTCCACACGTTTTAGCGTCGCCGGCTTGCATCGAAGTGGCTGAAAGTCTGACTGGCAAAATAAACAAACGTGCTCAAAATGCCCACAAGTCTGCAATGGCTGCTCTGATTTCAGAGCGGCTCGACTCCGACAGTGACTATTTTTGTTCAATCAAGCATTGAACAAGACGCACAAAAATCACGATGGTTGAGCTTTTTGATGCCCTCGATTTTGCTCTTCGGACAGAAAACGGATATCAGTGTCTGGTTGGACTAACACTAACCCCCTTCATCACTGAACTCAACTTTACCTCCAGTATTGGTTTGTGGGTGTAAAGAAAGTGCATTCATTAGTATGAAGTGTAATTTTATAGACTTAGATTTTTTTTTTTTTTTTGAAGTGATGCTTTGTAAAATGGTGTCAGTAAAATATTTATCCCAAATGCACAGCGATAAAAATCCAGCTTTAATACAGAGGCAGAGGTGGAAAATCACAATGAAATCAGAGAAACTAATTAAGAGTTTCTTAACTCTTAATTAGAGTTGATGGGGAACAGCTGAGGCAGAAAACAGGCGAAGGCGAATTTGTGTGATGGGGAACAGCTGACAAACACAGGAGGAAAACCGAGACTAAAGGAAACTACGGCTAGAAGAGGAGCAGGTAATAATCTTAAGAGAAGTAAACGCAATGTGTAAGAAACAAGACGCAAGGATAGGCTAAAAAAATCAAACAAACAAAAAAAAACACAAGATACAATGGAATGAATTGATATGTCCAGATCTTTGGGACAATAATAAATGCAGGAAACAGAATAGAAAATGTCAAGACTTAAGTGGATATAAATGAACAACATAAAACACCAATTATGGAACAAATCCAAACCTGAACACTACAGGATCGTGACACTTCAGATGGTGCTTTGATTTCATGACGTTCTTTACGCCTCACAACCAGTTGGACACACCGATGCCGCGGTTCACTAGTGAGGAAGTAATAATCCTGCAACCAGGACACTGAGGTCTGCAACTTTGAATTAATACATTCAGATTGTTTTCGAAGATGGACAGAATCCTTTACCAACAATTTAACTGTTATAACTACGACTTCTAGCACATTCTGTTATTATTCTTTTGTCAACCTTGACCTCCACAGAACAGCAACCCAAGTCGGTGTGCTGACGATACGATGCGCCATGTTTGTGTCCAGGTACGCTACTGCAACAGCCTGGACGATGAGGAGAAGCGAGAGCTCAAGCTCTTCAGCAACCAGCGGAAACGGGAGAACCTGGGCCGCGGCAACGTGCGTCCGTTCCCCGTCACGATGATGGGGGCCATCTGTGAGCAGGTGCCCGATTTATTTTTTTTAATTATTTTTTTATTTATTTATTTATTTTAAACCCTCAAAGGCATAATCCTTTGACCGTGAGGCCCATTTTTGCCTCCGAGTGGCGTGACGGGATGGGATCGAGCGCAACGCGGCCCAAAATGCGTCACGTGGCCCGTGGAACGAAAGCTATGAGTCGTGCCGCCGACACATGGAACGGTCTGCTGGCGTTTCGGCTCCCGTGATGTATAGGACAGCTGCTTCGTGTTGACACGTGAAGGCCAGAGACACAACATTTGTCTGCCTTTTCCCAACGACGCCCTGACCTTTCCTGCCGCAGAAGAGTGTCTTGAGTTTTTTCTCTCTGCCATCCTGGCCTTCCAACCCTGCTCTTGTGATTTAAAATCTGAGCGTGACATATCGTCTCTGAGAGCGAGGTCAGTGTTAAAACATCCGTGTTATTTCTCCGTAGTGCCCAGTGTGCTGTGAAATGGTCGATATATCGCTTATACGTTCCCCTTTAGCATCCTTATGGGACTAGTGAGTGTAATGGAGCGTTCCTTTAACAACAAAGCTGCACAGTTTAGCATCCACTGTGTGGAGAGCAGGTTGCACTGAAGTGCATGTGTGGCTCTTGTCCATTTAGCTCGCTCATGACCTCATATCCAGTAAAAGAATTGGTAGAGCGTCCGTCGTAATTTCCTGGTTTTAATCTTTATCCCTCTTTTGGCCTCCCAGCAGCAGTCTCTGTGTTAGCTAGAACTTGCAGTGCTGTGGAAAATGATGTTCCCCTTTGCAGATTTGTATGGGTGGACTTATTGGTTCAAGAGCGCTTGAGCCACCGAGGATCCAGAACAGCACAGTAACTTTGGACTTTAACTGGTCCGTTGCAACACTTTTCCTTTTCAGCCATTCGGCATTGCATTTCCTGCTGGGTGAGCTGAGAGGCTGAAGTCATCTTATTAGAGACTGAAAGGTGCCCAGGTCCTGCGCGTAATTTTAGATTTGAGTTAGGTTTAGTTGTGTAGCACATTTCGGACAGTTCAAAGTGTTTCACGTGATAAAACACAATACAATTAACAAACAAAACCAAAACGAAATATGACCCTACAGCAGCAGGATACAGAGTAACAAAAACGCTCATCCAGAACAAAATTGTTTTTCAATTGTTTCTAATCAAAGGCAACTCCAAACAGGTGGGGGTTTTACTCTTGATTTAAAGGAACTTAGCGTTTTGGTTGGTTGTTTTGGCAGTGTGGAGGCCAGATAAACGGCGGCGACATCGCTGTGTTCGCATCTCGAGCCGGACACGGCGTGTGTTGGCACCCCGCCTGCTTCGTGTGCAGCACGTGCAAGGAGCTCCTGGTGGACCTCATCTACTTCTACCAGGACGGGAAGATCTACTGCGGCCGGCACCACGCCGAGAGACTAAAGCCGCGCTGCACGGCCTGCGACGAGGTAGACGCACGTAGACACGACCTGGTTGCAGACAGATGACCCTTTATCAGTGGTGGACGAAGTAAAAGTATTAATGCTCATAGTCAAATCTTACTCAACTACGAGTAAAAGTTTGTAGGTCGAAAGTTTACTCCAATTGAAGTACTCTTTTGAAATATACTTTGGTATTTAAAAAGAAAACAAAAATTCCCAACATCGGTACATTGCTGTGCTGTTTTCTGAGTGTTTTCACAGAACCTCTTAACTCGCTGGAACCGCCTGATGATGTTGGTGACAAATGTAAAACCACTCTGCTACAAAAAGTCAACACTGCCTGTTGCATAAAAAACGCAATAAAAAAATGACAGCTATTATATTTATTTCTTATCATCTGAAACGTCCCCAACACCCCGAAAGGAAAAGAAAAGCAGGAGAGTAACGCTGGTAGCTTCAGGTGACGCCATGCTTAACATCGAGGCTTACAAACCCGGAGCTCAGATGTGGCCGTGGGTGGCGCCGGTTCTGTCTCCGTTGCCGAGTTTTGTTGAACGCAGCGGACTACAAAGCTTTTCTGAACCGAAAGGAACGAGTAACGACAACCTTCCTAGAAGAGTAGTGGAGTCAAAAGAACTCCATGCTGTCTTTGAAATGTAGTGGAGTGAAAGTCATGAGTTCCCAAAAGAAAAGAGTTCGAGTAAAAGTAAACATGCTCAAAAATTTGACTTGATAAGTGCAGTTTTCGAGTAAATGTTCTCCACAAATGTCCGCCACCGCCGTCTATAAACGGCTGCAGATGTAACCGTGTCTGAAAGCCTATTTATAAAGCATCTGCGTACAGCTGTCTGCTGCGAACAGGCTTTCCTGTTTTCATGGGCTCATCTTACAGAAGCCTGATCTCCTGAACATTAACGGTAAATTACTTACTGTACAAATGGGAACAGGGACACTGCAGCACTTAAGAGGCACCCCCGACGGTTTTATCAACAGTTCAATTAAAAGCAAATGTACCACCTAGCTTGCACCAAGTCCCCACTCAAATTAGCCTCCTACTCAAGTCAGACACACAGAGGGATGATCTCAGAGTTTGAAGCAGCAGCGGCGGCGGCGGCGGTAAAGCAGAGCATTCAGAGAAGAGAGAGGGAGGCAAGCGGAGTCTCTGTGTTGTCGTTCAGCACCGAGTAATAACCCGGGCCGCAATCAACCATTATCTCTCCTTTCCTCAGATCATCTTTGCGGACGAGTGCACCGAGGCGGAGGGCCGCCACTGGCACATGAAGCACTTCTGCTGCTTCGAGTGCGAGACGGTGCTGGGCGGCCAGCGGTACATCATGAAGGAGGGACGGCCCTACTGCTGCTCCTGCTTCGAGTCGCTCTACGCCGAGTACTGCGACTCGTGTGGGGAGCACATCGGTATGCCGCTTCTGCACAGGTTTTCAACACTTTCTTAATGGAACGGCGTCGGCCGCGGGAAGGCATTTGGGGCCAATTGTGCCATCGCGGTTAAGCTCAAGGGCCTGGGTGGAAGAGGAATGAGAAAGTAGTCAAAAGGAAACTTTTGGGAGCCATTCAAACAGCCTGAACCTTAGTGAAGAAAATACACTGCTCAAAAAAATAAAGGGAACACTCAAATAACACATCCTAGATCTGAATGAATGAAATATTCTCATTGAATACTTTGTTCTGTACAAAGTTGAATGTGCTGACAACAAAATCACACAAAAATCATCAATGGAAATCAAATTTATTAACCAATGGAGGCCTGGATTTGGAGCCACACACAAAATTAATGTGAAATGTTCCCTTTATTTTTTTGAGCAGTATATATTTTGAAGACCCAGGAGCACAATCAGACAGGTCAGGGAGGAAGTTGTAGAGAAGTATAGGAAGAGACTCCTAAGTGTCACTTTTAGGTTTTTGTTGATCAAGAGCGAGCTCCACTTGTATCGCGTTTCAGGGGTAAAAAGAAAACTTGTGGATTTGCGAGATCTGGCAGCGACTCAACTTTAAAGCCTTGCAGCCGTCATGGCAGCAAAAGGCAGTTCAACGAAAGTGGGCTGCGTCTCAAACATCACAGTGATGTAATCTGTCGTCTTGCTTTATAAAATACTTTTTTGGATTTGTAGGTTATGAATTGCTCAGCGAGGCCCTGGATCAAGGCCCGTCTTGTGCGACTGCGGTGCTGTTAGCATTGATGTCATCAGGCATCACAAGAGGCATCTTTTTCAGGTGGTTCACTTTAATTGTTTAGCAGGCAGGATGCTGTAAAAGTATTTAACTAAAGAAGTACTGAACCACCAGAAGCCGCTTTACAACCAGATGGCAGTCATTAGCAAATAGCTGTTTTTCTTTCCCCCCATCGGCTGAAAATATTCCGAAAAAGCTGCGTGTTTATGCTGCCCTGGGCAAACTGTGTAATGGGTTTGCCACACAGCACTTAGCTTTCCACCTCTGGCTCCATTTTCCCAGTCAGCAAACTACTTAAAAAGTTGGGCTGCTATTCACATAAGTACGCATATTTAAATATTCCATTGAACAGTCGTTAAAGGCATTTAAATTTGTGGTAGGGGTTAGCATGTTTGAATGCGTGTGATCTCACACACTCCATCTTTTTTTTTCTTTTCTTTTTATTTACCATGCAGGAATCGATCAGGGTCAGATGACCTACGACGGGCAGCACTGGCACGCCACCGAGGGCTGCTTCTGCTGCGCCCGCTGCAAACGCTCCCTGCTCGGTCGGCCTTTCCTGCCCAAGCAGGGGCAGATCTTCTGCTCGCGCTCCTGCAGTTTGGGGGAAGAACCCAACGGCTCGGATTCCTCCGACTCGGCCTTCCAAAGTGCTCGCTCCACCAGGGAGTCCAGGCGCAGCACCAAGACGTCAAAGAGCGGCGGTGGGGCGCCGCCGGAGAGGCACTCTGGCGAGGTGGACCCTCTGTCTTTACAAATGGACCTGCTCAGTCTCTCCAGCCAGACGCCCAGTTTGACTCGCGAGCCGCCCTCCTGGCAGAACCAGGAGCAAGCCGGCGACGGCTACGGCTACGAGCCGCAACCCGACCCGACAGCCGACCCCACTCCTCTCCAGATCCTCAGCCAGTGCAACGTAAGGAGCTCCTACAGCGCCGCCTGCCCCGGACAGAGTAGCCAGCAGCACGATCACAGGATCAGTGAGAACGGCGGTCTGAAGCGGCCCCCCATGTCCGCCATGAAGGGCCAGTCCTTCAGCGAGAGCTGGCTCCAGCCAGCAGCTCCGGAGGAGTACTACCCACCCAAACTGAGGACCCAGAAGAGCTTCGCCGAAGTGCAACACAACGGATTTTCCTCGGACAAGCGCTCGATCAGTTTGCACGGGTTTCAGAGGGACAGAGACGGAGGGGCTCAGACGACTGCTCAGGTGGCGAGGAGCAGGAATCCCATTAATGCACTTAGCTTCACAGAACAGCTGACCCCACTGGAGCAGACCCCGAGAGGCTCCATGGAGTCCCTGGCTTTGTCCAATGCTACAGGTGGGTGTGGATTATTCCCTATACTGTTACTTTCCATTGTTTCAGATTGAACTAAGGGCAGTATTATATAAAATCTACCTTTTTTTTGCCTTAAGTCGTGTTATAATGTTATCCCCTCATCAAAAACATGCCTGGAGTGTTGCTTTGATTCTTTCACGCAAATCCTTTAATCTCCCATGGCAACCATTCAGCTGTGCAAAACACCTAGGTGGGACGTAGCTCCGCCTTGTCGGCGCTGCTCCTTGTCGGCGCTGCTCCTTGTCGGCGCTGCTCCTTGTCGGCGCTGCTCCTTCTTGGCGCTGCAGTTTCCAAGCCTCTGAGCTTTCGCCTCACAGAACTCCCCTCTCGATCTAAAGAAATTCAAGAACAAATAAGAAACAAAGACACTGACGGCATCATTCTCAACTGGAACTATTATCCAGAAATGGAGAAAACAATGAACCGGGGCAACCCTGTCCTGAAGTGGCCATTTAACCAAAATTACTCTTGGCAACTCATCCAGGAAGTAACAACAAAACCCAGAACAACATTTAAAGCACTGCAGAACTTACTCACCTCAATTAAGGTCAGGGTTCCTGAGTCAACAATAGGAAATTGCCTGGGTAAAAATTACATCAGGGATTGAATGCTAAGATGCTGGATAAAAGGAAAAGAATGGCATAAATTACTTTAAAAAAAAACATGGGGAATATATTCTGTGCTCTACCATCTGGACCTGAACCGTCGCATCATTTCAGTGATAGTTCATGCAGTCAAACATGGTGGTGGTGGTGTGATGGTCTGGGACTGGTTTACTGCTTTAAGACCTGCCCAGTCTGCCATAATTGATGGAACCATGAATGCTGCTTTCACTATCAAATCTTAAAGGAGAACGTCTGGCACAAATATCCGGACAGTTTTCCAAACCCCGCCAGGAAGTCCATTTCTCATTGGCTCCAAAAAAAAGAAAAAAAGAAAAAGGAAAATAGAGGCGGGGTGGTCTTGGCTTAAATCTACCTGAGAGGCTGTGGCATAACTAAAGTGTGGCTAAATAATGCAATTCTTCAAAGAGTGGGTCAAAATTCCTCCACTGCAATGCAAGTAAACTCACCGTCACTCATCACAAATGCTTCATGGCAGCTGTTGCTACAGTGGGTGGTGGCACAACCAGTGAGCTTCAGGGGTCAATTATTTTTTACATCATCATTTAATATTAATTTGATATTAAAATTAATTTTTTCATTGACAAAAAAGACAAAATCTGTAAAGAGGACAGATACTTTTCACTTCTCGGTATTTTCAGACTTGATTTGCATGATCTGATCACTCTTTATTCCTCTCTGCTCACTCCCAGGTAACTCGGCCGACGGCGGGGGAAAGAGTCAGGACAACCTCTCCCGTTTCTCCATGCCCGACCTGAGCAAAGACTCGGGAATGAATGTGTCAGAGAAAAGCAACATGGACACCCTGAACTCGTCCGTGCAGTTCCGTAGCTCCGAGTCCATTCACAGCCTCAACGCCAGCCAGCCCTACCTGGAAATGAACCCGCCCAGGTCTTCCCAGTACCAGATGCAGTATTGCGACCCCTCAGGAATGAGAGTTAGTGCTGCCGTGACTCATTTACCTCCTGCCTTCGCCTACCAAGAGGAGGACAGGATGGTCAGCAGCGCCAACGCCGCGCGCCTGCCTCCCATCAGTGAATGCAGAGTGAGCGGCGTAGGCATACGGGGGGCAAGCGTCCGGAAAGACGCAGCCGAAGACACCCCTCAGAAGCGTCGGCATCACCATCACCGCCAGCGGCGGTCCCGCCGCTCTCGGTCTGAAAACGCTCTAAACCTCGTGGCCGATCGCAGGGCAAGACCCCAAGATAGACCCCAGCTGAGCGTGCGGGAAGACTACGATCGCTTCCCACCGCCCAGGAGCGCCGCAAATCAGTTTGGCGCCGGAGGACGGGGACGATACCAGCCCCAACTCTTCAGGCAGTGCCCCCGGACCACTTCAGACCTTTGTCTGCAGAACCCCGCAGCCAACAGGCGCACTGGATTGAGCCAGTACTCCTGGGACGAGTATTACGACGACGACTGGTGCTCCACTTGCTCCTCGTCCTCTGAATCCGAGGATGAGGGCTACTTCCTGGGCGAGCCCATCCCCAGGCCCATTCAGCTGCGCTACATCAACAACCAGGAGATGGTTCACAAGTACAACAACGCAGGAATCGGAGGACCCAACCGCAGCGGGCAGCTGCACACGCGCAAACGCAGGAAAAGCAAGAACTGCATTATTTCTTAACTTTTTCTACGGGACACCTCTTTTATTGTGTAGCTTGAATACACTAACATCCTCTATTAGGAACAAAGAAAAGTTGTATTTTTGAGTGCGAGTTATCAAATAGTTGAAAGTCGGCAATGAATCAAAGCTGGCAAGCCATGGAACGGCAGTAATGTTTGCGTGGTGGCTCATTTTAGTATTTCATATTTCAATGTGCAGTTTTATACGTGTTTATCAAAAGCTGATGTGCAATTTCTCTTAAACATCTTTTTCTTTCTTTGCTACAAGGAGGAACGTAATATAGTCCGTTTGGTACAGTTTTATGTTTTCAGTCAGTGTGACCTACTAGATATAGGATGGATCTTATGTTCTGCTAAAGTTCATAACCTGTACATAGATAAATGGAGTATTAATTTCACCTAAATTAAAAAAAAAAAAGTCACTGTACATATGATTGTAAATGTCGGCCCATATTTTTATATTTTGTAAAGACGGAATAAGGTAAATATCTATAATGTTGAGCTAAAGCATGACGATAACAACTCATGCATGTGCTGTCTGGCTGACTTGGTGCTGCATTTGGAATAAAGGAGTATTTCAGAACAACACGTTGGTGATCGAGTGTGCAAAATGACTCCACTCTCAATCCGTTGAACGCGTAAAATGACTGACATTGTGGCGCGGGGGCTGATTGGAGTCACCCTCCGCTGGATCGTCAGCTGGTGATGGGTGCAGTCACAGTCCGACACTCTGTCCATTGTCCTGCTAAGAAACGGGAGATTATTGCATCAGCCTCGGTGAGACGAAGAAATGTTAACTAAAGGTCTCAGTTATTAAAACCAGGTGATGTTTTTTGTTTCCTTTTTAAATCTGTGTTTTTGGGGCAGTCAGACATTCCTTTCGCCTGTATTGGTTTATTGGTTTGTTTTGTTCAGTGACATGCTAATGTAATATTCCTATCTGTCTGCGCTCTATTTTTAGACCCTGGATTTGAAAGTTCGGTCTTCCTTGGCCGATGACTTGCAACGTTTATATGCATGTCTGTTTGGAGACACTTCAATCAAATAATAATGCTGTTGGCACATTCTTTAGACTTCATGCTAAAACTCGACACTCTGGTGCGATAGACCAGGGAGATATCTGAAAGTTGAATTATGTTGTGCCCTGAACCAGATTTAGTCGCTTAAGAATGGGATTTTAACTAACACAAAGTCCTAATCTCAAAATTAGCTAAAATCAGTGACATGCATATGTAATAAAATGATATGGTGTGTTTTACCAGTACTAAGTCCCTCATGAATGATGTTCAGATGCTGCATTATATGTTTTTTTGTTTAGTTTTTTTCTGGGTTGCAGGGGTTTGGACATATTTTGTCCCGACAGAAGTTTTCCCAGGGCAGGCCTACTGTACGGTTTTTAATTGTATATATTTGACTCTACATGTACAGTCTTCAATAAACTGTTGTTTGGTTTCTGCTGAAGACCTTTTCATGCAACACCTGTGCTAATGCTAATGCTAATGTTTCCCCGTGTTCATATGACTTGATGATGAATTTGTGTGGGACATTTTCACTGCAGACATGAATCCAAAAAAGTTTTGCTTTATAAATGTCATAAAATTTTTTCGACTAATGCCTAGCTACCCTAGATGCACACAGTCATTGAGAAAGAATGAGAAACTAACATTTTTAGGGAAAACCCAGATTTATTGGATCGACAAGCTAATGTTCATGGTTTGTAGTTCCATTCTGCAACCTTTAAGCATTTTTTTTTAAATGGCTGAACTGATTGGAAGCGTAAAGCTCACTGGATACATCTGGCAGAAAGTCTGACTGTAGACAAACTGGTATTGAGAATTAACTTCAGTCAGGGACATTCCTGGTCACAGCATAAATATTAATGTTATCCCTCTCTTCCATAACCTTCCCAGTGTGTCTTCAGATAGTCTAATCTACTTTTCTTCCAGACTTTAACCTTTTCCTGTTCACGATTCTATCTCAGTCACAGCATAATCAATTATTCTTTCAATACGCCAAGCAAATTACCTCAAGGGCCGAAAGCAGTGCTGTGAAAAAGCAGTTGGTGAAATTCTTGAGTAGCATTTTCTGTGAATTGGAACAGAAATTGGAACTTTTGAAAAACGTACGCAACCAGAACACGAATCCCAAAAATGTCAAATCATAAAGCGCTACTTTATGAGCCTTTTCAACCTTTCCTATTTTTGACCTGGGTTGTTATTCACACAGCAGCTAATAACTATTTACACAGGAAAAAAAGAGGTAGGAGGTGGTGCGCCACTGGTGACCTTCCCGTGTGAAATGCACACTGAACAGAACATGCAAATCATTTCCAGACAGTAATTACCTACTAGAAAAGCAGAGCAGTGTAAATACTCCAAAAGTATTATTCACTCCAACCGCCGATATTTTTTCAATTTTACACCAATTTAATTTTATGTCAGACGATTGCTCCGACTGGAACGCTTCACACGTTGCGTTCCCGGTGCGTGAATATAATGACCACTCAATGCAAAAGGCGACATAGGTTTAAAGGTTCATAAAAGTGTCCACACAAACTCCTATGATGTTTTTGAGACGGGAATTCTTTTGAGATGAACGAAGCCGGTTTTGGTGTCGGCTCCACCCGTCGTTAAAGCTTTTGTAGAGTTCAGAATCGGAACCGATTCAGCTGAAGTCACAAATATGTTTCCTTTGCTACAAAATTATACTTTACATGTGGTTCTTAAACTGGATATCAAAGGTGTTACTTTATGTTGGAGGGGGAGAGGGGCAAATCCACATTTTCATTCATTTATTTTCCAAAGCTGCCGTGTCCCATTCAGGCTACCAGTGGGGTTGGAACTGATCCCAGCCACCCCGATGGCCGGACTGCCAGTCCTCCTGTGTCTGAGGGTTAACCATTGGCATAAATTAGCTGACAGGTTGTATTGCAAAGTGCTAAGCAGTGTCATACTGTAAATCCGATTGCTTCTGATGCCCATGTGGCGAAGGGATTACTCTTGCTGGCTCCCATAATCCACATGGACCCACCTACTGTATTTGCAGCAAGGTGTGTGAATGCCGTCCTGCTGGTTCAAAGTCACAGATCCATTCACGCCTTTGGGAATAATTGGGCACATAAGAGTGTTTACCTTACCTCAAGTGCGTTTCAGTTCTCAAGTCTACTCAGAAACGTTTGGGCAACTCCTAGATGTGGAGGGAAAACGAGCAAGACACGAAATATTTAGAAGTTTCAAACATGTGAACCCCATTATTATGTTGGGCTGCTGATAGCCTGGCCCATAAATCCAGACGATTCCCAGTTTATAATCAGTCCTTAAAACTGGGAGTGCAGAGAGGACAAAGTTGTCTTTTAAACACTCACTTCCTTTTACATCGTCATCACTAACCCTCATTAGTTTCTTTATTAGTGCCTCACCAAAGTGTGTGTTTGTGTGGAGTGTCTCCATGTGTTTAATTAAAAGCAAATGGAGGCGGCACAGCGAGGGCGGTGGGGGCACAGATTGCTGCCATATGCTTCTCAGACCGTGCCACATCCAAGGCGGGCGGATAATCCGAGAGGTGCGTCAAGGATGCTTTCAGTTGCCACGGGCAGGACAGACGATGACGTGCGGCCATAATGGCTTCGGTTCTGTCTCTGCAGGATGTCAGGTCATGCTTTCAGAATTACAGCCAGGAAGAGGAAGGTTTGTTCTCTGAGACTGAACCAGTCAGACAGTGTGAAGGCTAAGCATTTCTATTTGCTCCTAATATGTTTGAGTCTACACATGCTCCGGCCGTGGAGAAACATTTATTTTCTCGCCTTATCAATGTTTCTGGTTAAACCATAAACACGTTAACGACTGGTGGGAAATCTTGATGTGTTCCTTATATTACAGAGGAAAGTAATGAATCCCTTCTTCACTTCCTTTCACAACCCTTTCAGAATAAGAGTTTCTTGTTTTACGTCACTTTGGGTTACCACAAATATTTTCAGTTGTTTAAACTTTGTCCAAATCTAGAGGTTTATTTTTAACTTTCTGAATGTTTGGGAGAATTGCATTTACCACTGTATGGGTCAGCCATCTTGGACTATCTTCCAAACGAAGGTTTGCTGTAATTTCAGCCCATTCCTCCCGACAGAAGAGCTGAAACAGAGTCTGAATTGTAGGCCAGCTGACTCTCACACACCTTTTCTGCTCTGCCAAGTCCATGGTACTGAGATTAGAGCTTTGTGATGGGTAACCCAGGACATTGACTCGTTTGTTCTCAAGCCACTTTGAAACCGATTTGGCTGCTTTATTAGGATCATTGTCTATTCGAAGGACCCACTTCTGCATAAACTTTGCCATTTTGGCTGATGTATTAGGGTGCTGCTTTAACATGGCTACATTGAGTGAAATGCTGCAAAAGTAACTACACAACATTTCCATTTTACTTTAATTAGACTACTGGGTGTTTCTCCAAAAATTAAAGTCTTTTTCTATAAGTGTATTTGCAAGTTGCAAGTTGTTTTTTTTAAACCCCGCTTTTGAAACAATGGCTTCATCCACTCTGAGCGGCCTTTTGGCCTATGTTGGAGCTGGACTCAACCTTCTTATACGTTTGAAAGGCGTTTCTTGTTTGGTCAGTAGATCCCAGCCAGGGATGTCCTACCTGAGATTAAATTATGGAAATTCAATGCTAATCATCACAATCTGGCTCTAGTTTTCAGTATCTCTAAAAATCGCTCTGTTGGTAAATGTTTCTGCTTCCAACTCATCAACTTAAAATCCAGAAAAATTCACTTTCTAAAGTGTACCTATGAGAGTGAAGGTCATCACCTTGAGTTAGTTCTCGAGAAACTGCTGCTATTTAGCAAATAAAAATAGCTGTATTTACTTTTTTTTTAACAGATGAATGCCAAATTGTCACAAATGCACACATAAGCAACTTGTCTTCCGACAGCAGCAGCGAGTTGCTGACTGGCCTCGATGAACAAGGGAGGCATGTGACCAGTAGGAATGAGGCCTCGCTGCACTGTCTCCACCCACAGGACCATCATGTGTGTTCAATTACTGTGGCAAGAATGCACAAACATCAAGCAAGAAATCACTTTTTACAAGGGCACATGTTGCAGTTTTTTAATGTTTGCAACTTCAGAGGGATATTTACCCTCCCCGACCTCCCTTCTGCAATGGCGGCAGTAATCCCCCATATTCTGACACCGTATCTTAACATGTCAGGTATAATGGCTCTGTAAGTCTGTGTAAAAAGAGGGTCAGGAGGGCGGAGTCGGATCATCCTCCGCTCACAGACACCGCTCTGTTTCCACTCGGCTGTCCTCTGTGGGACGGGCTCGCTGGTCTCCTGAGGTGGACGCATTAATGTCCTGTGACAGCAACCCTGCTGTCCATCTGTCTCTCTTCTCTTACTTTTTTTTTCTTCTTACCAAGTCGCTCTAAACTTCCCCAAGCAAATACTGAAAAGGACATGGATTTTCAAACCGTACAAATATCAATTACGACATGTAGAGGCCTTTATTGGGCATCCTTCCTCCACAAGGGGCTCCGATTCAACATGTATGTTATAAACAGTTATCCGTTTGCCACGGTCACTCAGTCTGACAGGTGGCTTGGAGGAAACGTTGCCAGTTTTGGGTTGAACAGCACCAAAAGGGGCGCTTCGCCACGAAGGAGAGCTGCATGCTGGGGCATCTTAGAGCCACGCTGCCAGAAGGATCCATCTGGTTCAAGATGTCAGCCCCCACCGCTTCTCCTAACTCCTTTGAGTTTATGGGAGTTAGCTCTGGTCTCAGGGGGTGGCTCCATCTGTGTGGCACCTGTAAGCAATCACAACAGCTAATGAAGCTTAATGCAAGGCAGCATTTGGTGGAGAGATTCCATGAAGCACGTTAATTAGGCTTAAGTTTGTGCCTTTCTTTTTTTTTTTTTTTTTTTTGGCTGGTTTTCTCCTGCTTCGAGCTCTCTTTAGCAGATGATGATGGATGAACTGTTTAGTCCTCCAGCTAATCACCATAATGTCGAAGCGTTAGGATCAGAGACACTCTGGGGCAACGGGTCTGAGAGTTTGACTTGGGTAGATGCCATCGAGAGACTCTAAGACTTCACACTGTGTATCAAAATGAGAGATATTTACAGGGCACTGCAAAATTGTGGATATATCTTGAACTTTTTCACATTTTATCAGTATAATCTGAAATCTTTTGTTAGTTTTCAGGAATCTTTGCATGTGAAACTCGTGAGTGTTGCTTGAATTTGTATTCAGCTACTTCAGTCAATACTGTCAATTTTTTTTTTTTTTTTTTTTTTTTTTTTGGTTGTTTTTTCTCCGGTTTTTCAAAACGAAAGGTTTTTTTTT
>NW_015113211.1:117309-133316 GCF_001443285.1 Poecilia latipinna
TAATTTTTTTTTAAGTTCTTTAATTAAATCTTTTCATTTTTTTTTTTTTTTTTTTTTTTTTTTAGTGTATGTCTCTACCAGCTTTGTACATCTAGAGCTTGTTCTTTTGGGAACAGCAACTTTCTGGTATATACAGATTACAGTGGATTTCCATTTAGACTTTGACTGGGTCTTTCAAGCGAATAAGCTTCAAGTTACTCTTTTCCATTTTAGAGTTGGCTTCATGTTTCGGGTCGTTTTGTTGTCCTGCTAGAAGAAAGACGCTGTTTAAAGTGTTTTGCAGATTTTCTTCCAGGGTTGACCTGTACTTGGCTGCAAGCTGTGAACATCTTGCTCATTATCACTATGCTTAACTGATGTGATCGCATTTTGAGGAAGGTAGTTTGCAGCCCCCACAGTATTTTTGCAATAAGACAAATCATTCAAATTTTGTCTCGTTTCACCAAATTTGACCAAAACTTGACCAAATGTTTGACTTGTGGTGGTTTTCTTGAACCAGTGGCTTTCTTCTTGCCAGTCTTCCATGAAGTCCAAATTTGCAGAGTGGCGTCTACAGATTCTCCCAGCTGAGCTGTGGATCTCTGCAGCCTTTCTAGAGTCACTATGAGAAGTTTATATGTTTTTTTTTTAATGTTAATTATGACCACAATTCACGTGCACATGTTCAGAGCGACCTGCTAAATTCCCCTGACGTCCGCTCCTCATCTTCTTCCACTTAGATCATCTTCAGACGCAGTCAGCAGTCCAATCAGGAGTCCTTTTTGAACGCCAGGTGTTATAAGTGATTTGTGTCATTTCATTATCACATTCACATGCTTACACAGAACAGCATGTATGTGTGTGTGTGTGTGTGTGTGTGTGTGTGTGTGTGTGCGCGCGTGTTTGTTTGTAATACCTTGTGGAGACACATACGACGTTGTGGGGACCCACTGCTCTTTGTGGGGACCGAAGCCCGGTCCCCACAAGAGGAAACGCTGTTTTTGAATTGGGTCAGCTTTCTTACTAAGGTGTGAATTGAGTGTTGTTTAGGATTAGGTATGTAAGCGTTAGAGTTAGGATAAGGGTTAGGTTTATGCTGTAGAAATGATTGGAAGTCAATGGAAAGTCTCCTCCACATCTAAGTCTGTTTGTTCCACTCTGATGTGGAAAGTTGTCAGTGAAGCTCCGTGGAGACAAGCGAAGAAATAATAGCTCTGGTTGTACGTTTATCAAAAACAGAGCAGCGTTCTGGACTCTGGTGGATCGAACATCACCAAATACACACGTAAAACACAGGTGATGTTCAATTAAAATCTCAATAAGGGAAGAATTTGAACTTACGTTTGTCTCCTAATCCCCACATTCTCCTCTACCACCTCACAAGATGGCAAGAGAGTCAGATTTACTCTCTTTTTTTAACATCTTTATCATTAGCAATTGTTTCGATTTTCATCATATAATAAAAACAATTTTGAGTTGCAGTCTTGGGCAAGGTAGGATGCACTGATGGATTACAGCAGAAGAGTAACAGCGCCATCTACGTTTGAATGACTGTACTGCCCTTTTTGTAAGCCTGCCAAGCAAAAACACTGGATAAATGAAAAACCAAACCACTGGCTCCTCAAAATAAAACTGGATCTATTTTAGGAGATCATATTTACTGTATTATGTAATGACAGCTCCTCTGGGATGATAATTAACTAATCGTTTGGTAAAATAAGAGCTAACTCTTAGTTAGAGGCATTTAGCATGCAAGTTATTAACTGTGGAAAACGCTTCAAGTTTGATTCCACTGAAACGACAAATGGACAAAGAGAACTTTATAATTAATGTCTAATTTTGTGTGAATTAAGGCCCATTTTTAAGATTCACTACATATACATGACTCAAGATCCCAAATTAACGGAAGGGAAAACATTCTTTTGTAATTTAATAAAACCAAAGTCTGAAAAGTGTGGTGTGCGTTTGTGTTCACACCCAATTTACTTTGATAGCTTAAAATAAAATAGAGGAAGCAGAGTCATGTAATCGCAGTATGAATCCAGGTGTTTTGTAAAGGTTTAATGAAAGGATACTGGTAAATAAGCGTGATGTCATGACGACCAGGTCGAGAATAAAGCTGTGAATTTTGTTCACATGTCACATAAACTCCAGATTAAGTACGGTAAATTTTGCAGTTGATACTTGACAAAGAGCGATCTCTGAAATTCATACTTCTCCTGAGAAACTGTATTATGTGTTGCTGAGTGTTCCCTTTCTGGATTGGTGCTGAGAGAGCGACTGCAGAAAAATCTACCAATATGAAATCCCTCTATGAAACATTACGTTGCCAAGAAGAAGGAAGTATGAGCACCACCGCTGAACTGGCCCTGGCGCTCTCAGAGTTTCTTCACGACGCTGCAAAAGACAAAAACCAATAAGAAAAAATAGCCTCTTGTTCCACTTTCTGGGAGAGTTTCCATTAATTTCACTCCTGTTAGGTGTCTTATCAACACACGACAGAGTCCAAAGGCAACAGTGGATGATTTATTACTGGATAGGAGGAGGCAGTGGAGATCTGACAACTCGGTGAAAAACACATTGCAGACACAGATCATGTAGCCGCCGCAGCACAGTCAACCTGCTGTGTGTGTGTGTGTGTGTGTGTGTGTGTGACAACTAGAGCAAAATTGCACCGGTATGGAGGTCAATGACTGGGTACAATAACTGAGTAGCGATTCATTGAAGATACAATGATTCATGGAATAAAACTGACAAAGGATGAATATTTTTACTTAATTTCCAGATGTGGAAAACTGAGGTGTGGCTACATCCTACATCCCTAAATGCTTCGTTTGAATCTGTCTTCAATCTGTCCAGGAAAAATCCCAGTACCATTTAAAGCGTCTCTCGTGATGCTCTGCTTTACAACTTGGTCTCCACTCTCTCTCTCTCCAGGAAGGATTTCCCACAGACCGTGATGGCTTTAAACTCCTCCGAAATGTCCACCAGAGTCTTCCCCTTGGTCTCGGGCAGAAGGAAGAAGGTGTAAAAGCTGCCCAGCAGGGACATGACGGCAAACAGCATGAAGCAGTACGAGCCGAAAGCGTCCTGCGGAGAAAGCGTGGACAAAGCAGAGAGAGTTGGTTAGATTCGTAGTCGAGCGTGCGGCATGCAGTTTGGTTGCTTTGGGGTTCGGGGGGGTTACGCACAATGATGAACGGGAAGATCAGGCCCACCATGGCGAACATGAACCACCGCTGCAGCCCCATGAGAACGAAAGCTGCCACACAATCGGACTGAATAAAGAGCTCGCTGCTGAGGGTGGCTGTGGCGGCGCCTGGGAGAGGAATTGAGCACATCACATTTAACCAAACACTAAATTTGAGGCCTGTGGTTCTAACCTGACAAATAGTAAAATACTGAAAGAGTATGGATGTTTTGAAGGCTCTGTGCAACATACAGCTTTTCCTCTGAAAATGAACCAAAGGTTTAATGTGTGGCTGCGACGTTCTCACCGGGTCCTCCGCAAAAGGAGATGATGAAGAGGAAGATAAGAGAAGTAACAACATAGGGAGCCCAGCTGAGGTCCTGCAGGAGAGACACAACAATTACAGTTACTATCTGCACTGTTTGCATATTTCATCTTAATGACGTGTGTGCTGAATGGATTTAATGTGTCCACTGTTTTCACTGACCGTTGGCAGCTCAAAGATAACATCAATGTTCTTGTATCTATCATTCGACATTCCTCCTCGCTAATCATTATTTTACCTCATCCTCTGTGCCTTGGTTGTGTAAGTTATGCCCATATTTGAAGTGTAGGAAATAGATTTTTTTTTTCTCACCAGAGAGAAATTTGTGATCTCTCTGTAATGATTTTATGTTTTCCTTTTACTCCAGTCGTGTCATGTTTACCTTCAGGTTCAGCAATACTGTTCTCATGATCCAGATAGCAGATATGATGGCGTACCCTCCCCAGAATAACGGCCTCCTCCCCATGTGCTCGATGAGAAGACTCTGTTGGAAACAGAAGAAAAGAAATAAAAAGAAGGAAGTGGCCAGCTTTAGTTAAAATTTCGTACAATGAGCTTTAAGCTGGAAGAGTTTAATTTTCTCTCTCTTTTTTTTTTTTTTTTTTTTTTTTAGCATGTATGGTTCCTAAACATTATTTCTCATAAAACATTTTCTCCAGACTTGGATCTTGATCCTTTTACAGTCATTTTTAAAGTGAAAATTACAAGCAGTATCAGTTGGAAGTCATGTACTCTATTTGTCGGGGTTTGCACCAGCACAAAAACAAAACTGCAAGGAAGGAATGCAGTAAGGAAGGAATAGAGTTAGGACACAAAGGAGAAAAGAAATGACAGAAAAGAAGCAAGAGAACACAAGGAAAGGACTGAAAATGGAAGATGGAATGAAACAAGGGAGGAAGGAAGGAGGCAAGAAGGAAACAAAGTGGAGGGAAGCTCCTCTTTTTGTTGTGTTGTAGAGAACACAAAAAGCTAGGGAGACAGACAGATACAATGTTTAGACAATGGGATTTGGAATCAAATCTGGCAATACAAATATTTTTTGTCCTTTAATTTAATTTTTCCCAGAAAACTGGGAACCCTTTATCTAAAAGCGAGGCAGATCCAACCAACAATAACACAACTATTGCTCTATATCCTCCGCCATGTTTGCCCTGCTTCTTACAAACACACAGCAACACATCCCTGAGCTGCCTGCCTTTTGCTCAATCTGAAGCACCGAAGGGGAACAGAGTCACGTTAGAGAGGGCAGACGGCGGCGGGGTTTGCTCACACAGGGGATGGAAGTAAGGATTTCGGTTATTCCGAGACCGAGGGTGACGTAGCGGATCTTGTCTTTAGGAACTCCAGAGTTCAGGAAGATGTCAAAGGAGAAGGTGTTGATCTGGGAAGGAGGACGATGAATTATTAAGACTGTTCCGTGCAGTGTGTCTTTATTTATTTATTTTTCTAATCGTTTCTTGCTGCAATCACGACAAGAAAAGCGCTGTGACTTGCTTGAATTTTAAGCAACAATTAAATACGACACAGTGGACTTTGACTGGGCCTGTTTGGTGTTCTGCGGCCTTGTTTCATCCCAGTCAACTGAGACCGAGGCGTGTTTATTTCTAAACGTCGGGCATCTGTGTCTCACCGCAGACATGCCCGACATCTGATTGCAACTGAAAACGACGAGCATGGTGATGAGCTGCCATCGGACGGTCCGGTCTCTCATCAGCCGCAGAGGACTCTTCGGCGGAGACGCTTCAAGAGCCATGTGCTCAATCAGCATCTCCTCCATTTCCTGTTTATAGTCACCCTTCCCCCACAAACTCTGAAGGGCTAGGGCGACGACAAAATAAAAACATTTTTAAAGCAAACACAAGAGAGAGCTTGTTCCTATGTGGTTGTAGCAGAGAGGGGAAATGCGTACCTCGCTTGCACGCCTTATCGTCTCTTTTCTCTATGAATAAATATCTGGGAGCTTCTGGGAGGAAAGGCAGCACCAAAACCTGAACCGCTGAGAAACACACGGGGACACAGAGGACGATGTTCCACAGGTCATGACGGCCAAGGATCTCACTGCACAAAAAACAAAACAAAATGATGATCCTAACTTAACCACTGTCTTGCTTTATATAGAGGTGACGCAGACTGACAGCAGATGCGTACCTTAATCCAAAAAACTGTCCGGAGAGTTTACCGAGCGAATTAAAAGTGGCTAAAGTCAGAGTCACTCTGCCTCTTATCTTCCTGGGTGAAATCTCCCCCAAATACATTGAATGGAGACTCCATCCTAAACCTGCGACACACATGTCACCATCTGCATCATTAGGGGTTACACCACCACACAAGCTACTCCCAGGAGTGTCAAATGATGCAGAATTATTCATAGTAAATATCAGAAACAAATGCTCACCCGCTGAGTATCCATACAGCATCCGCGCCACGATTATCATTTCAAAAGAGTTAGCCGTCTTGCTGGTCAGCATGATCACTGCCCCCATAACAGAAATCAGGCTGTTGCAGATCATGGCTCTTTTGCTGGGCAAAGAGAGTCAAATTCGTGATTCATGTCTTCTTCAGCTGCACACGTGATGATGAAGAGGTATGATAATGTGGGTTTATTAAAAATGTTTGTTGACATGTCTTAATCGTATCCTGCAGAACAAGGGTCATTTTCAGGATACAGTGCTGTTCCTTGTACGTGTTTCTTCAGGTAATCAGACAATTCCATATTTTTAATTTCTACTGATGATTAAAAATATGTTACCCAGAACAGCAGAGCCCTGTGTGTAGAGTTGATGTTAAGTCATGAACTGATTACACACACATCTTTTGGTGGAAAACTGAGCCTTTTGCCAAGCCTGAACTACCGAGGGCAGATGGCGATTCTAAAACCTTCTAACGCCTGAGCTTTAAAACCAAGAAAGGACTTAAGTAGAACCTGTCTGACGCCATGAAGGAGGGGAACAGGTCTCCAAAAGCAAAACATCATACTGCAAAAACTGATGAGAAACAAAGTGATTGACATCAATCTGGATCACGAAACCATTTCTATATTTTCGGGGCAACAATTTGGCGATGTTGGCAGGATTCTGTGATCATGCAGTGCAGGGTAAAAGTGACAAAGTGATTGTCTATTACTTATTTAAAATAAGTGATCATTTGAGATTAAACACGCTTGTTTTCCGGACTTGATTTGTTATTTGCCTGGTTACCACTGCATAATCTCAAACAGGAGCATACATATAGTTTTCAGTTCCCACATTCGCGGATACCTGACCTGTAAGCCACGTACACACACCTTCCCAGTTTCCGTGAGAAGAGTTTGACGCTGACGGCCCCAAAGAGTCCCCCGACAGCATACATGGAGACGATGAGAGACCAGATCATGGTGACTTTCTGAGGACCTGGAGGCTCTTTGTACCTGTCATACCAGCTGCTGTTGATGAAGTGCTGGATGTACTGGAAAGGCATCAACAATCCGTATTGTGACGAAACAAATAACACCAAAATGTGGGAAAACTGAGAAACTGAGCTTGCTTTTTTTGTTGTTGTTGTTGTTTGTTTTCTTACTGGTGAGGGAGAACTGAGTCCGGTTACGTGGTAACCAGAATGGAAACTTCCTCCACAGCCCAAAACGATGATTACAAGCAGAGCATTCCCTTGGGTCTGAAATGAAGGAGTGAAAACATGATTATGTTCATTTTTGTTTTTGAAAAGGCATTTGAAAATCTAGTGTTTTTAATGATATAATTTCCTTCTTTACTTTGTTCTATGTTTACATGAACTCTAGTTAAAAACGTTTAAAATAGATTTTGCGTAAATACTGAAAATAATTATATTTTTAAGTAAAATAGCCATGTAGTTGCGATTTCATTATTGTTTAGTTTCTTTCTTAATTTTGTTCAGATGTAAAAAAAAAAAAAAAAAAAAGTCTGTAGATTTTTTTTAAAAAAGTTGTTAATAAGCAAGAAGCAGAATTACTGTTAAAAGAAAAAGCAGGAAGTGTTTTCTGCGCCAAGGTCATGATTGGACCAAGGTCTAATTCGAGCAACGTCACCGCCTCAACACAGAAAACGCAATTACATTTGAATTACTAACTTTATTTATTTTTTTTTTAGAGTCAGAAAACCTATAAAAGCTTAAAATTGTGAAAGAAATTAAACCTGATCTCCATTCTTAATGGCTTTAAAAACCAAAAGTAACTTTGAATCAAACTTATCTGCAGATGGAATCGGAGTATTTTCTGCCAACCATGACTCGGATTAGCTTTGATGACTTTTTAGGGTTAAACGCCATGTTGAATTCAGATGAGAAACTGTGTGCTTATAATGATGTTTGACCTTTACATGACCGCAGTCCAGCTAAACTTGCATGAGTAAAACAGGGACTGACTATGTGGAGAAAAGTGAGACATGCATAATTGAAGCATAGCTCCTTAATATAAAGTATTCTGCTGAAACAGTTGATGGAACCACAATGCTGTTCATTTTAATTGATTATTCCATCTTTAATATGTTAAGAAAATAGGAATTTAAAAAAATAATTAAGCAAGACACAACCCACAATGACTCAGCTAAAACTATGATCTAAATAATTTACTACTTAAAACAATGAGTGGCTAAAAACAAGATGGATGCCAGTGTACATGTTAAGCTAGTCATGTAAATTTGTACAAGTTTTTTTTTTTTTTTTTTTTTTTACCTGAAATGCCAAATAACAGATATGCAAATTAAAAATTATCATCACTGTGTCTGATATTGCCACATACATGTTTCTTTTCCACTGCTCTTTTCGGCATTTACATGTTTTGAATTAAAAATCATCGTGTCATGTAAAAACTATGTTAGAAATCTGTGGAACTCCTACCAGTTGGTGAAAGAAAGTTTCCATTCTGTCTTTACGGCCTTGAACTTTGCAGTCCACAAATCCAGATTCCTCAGACTGACCGCTTTAAAAACCCCAGAGGCTGCTTATCATTAACCTGTTTTGAGTAAAAATTAAGCACCAGAAACAGGCCGTCAGTCTGCTGATTGGAAGGGACAAGAATTGTAAGAATCTGGCTGGAAGTGAAAAGTGAAACAGACAACTCCCAGACGGAAAATAATGTTAAATGTGCAAATTCACAGTTCGATTTTATTTAGCAATTTTGAGAATTAAAAACTTACATAAAAGGCACCCACCTTAAATTTAACTCTGTACATAATTTAGATACTTAACTCTACAAGTTATGAACCATTACATATAGTTGAAACCACACATTTACACTGTAGCCAACTATTTTGAGAAATGCACGACTCCATCATGCAGAATGGCACCACCACAATATGATGCTGTACGGCATAGCAATCTTATTTTATATAAACTTTGATGTTGAAAAAAGTGATAAAAAAATATTTTAAAATATCTGTAATAACTAATTCAAAAGAGGAAATGTCCATCTCATTTAATGTCAGTAAGGATTGTTTTTTATGCAGTGTATCTCATTCCCACTGTGTTTTCGTAGAGTTTTATTTCATAAAAGGACTGTTCCTTTTGCGAACAATAAACATGAGTTAATTGTGCGTTAAATCGCGTAAAACTACTTGCTCAGCATTAACTTGATTGCTTTTTAAAAAAAAAACATTGATGGAATCGCTGAATGTTGGGTTAAACATACGTGTTGCTTGATGTCCGCCAGGGGGCAGTAGTATAAAATTATGTTCATTCCTCCTGTTGTGCTCCGCTCTTTTCTCATGTCGCTCCAGCGGAAACAACATCGTTCAGTGTTTCCCGTAGTCATCGTTGATAGCTGGGTAACAGCGAAGAGTGGATCGCATCTCCACAAAAAAAGAGCCTCTTGTTTACTAGTTTGCTTATTTATCAAGAGACAAAATGCCTCTGGAGAACTTGGAGGAAGAGGGTCTGCCTAAGAACCCCGATTTGAGGATAGCTCAGCTGAAATTTCTGCTCACAATGGACGGCCACCGACGAGACGAGAAAGTGAAAACCGAGCTAATGGATGCTATTAAAGCTAACAGTGAGTTAGCCTTTTTTTTTTTTTTTAAACGGAGCGATTTTGTACTAATACAACTGAACCATTAGTTGACAGCTGTTCATTAGACAGATAAGCTTAGGGAATTGTTTTAACTGAGGTGTGGGTGATGTTTGAAAACAAATATGGCTAAAGTAAATGCTTAGCTAGAGCATTAGCGTGTTAGCTAACACTGTTAGCGTCGAACAATAAAAAGTTTAAAATGGCTTTTTTGTTTTACAGAACTAGTAAAACACCAACAAGACAGACTTTTGCTGACTTAATTTCTTTATCATTTTTGTGACGCAAAAAGACAAGAAGTTGGAGTATGGGGGTACTTAACACCTTTCTCACCCTTATACCAAATATTATGCATATTCACAATCTCGCATTGATTTAGATTTGGTGTCTTGTGAATGAGGCGCTAAATGACAGCCGGATTTCTGTGTGTGTGCTTCAGACATGGCGCCGTATTATGAGGGTCTGTGTAAGGAGCTGAAGTGGCCCTTGGACTCTGAGCTGCTGAGCAAAATGAAAAAGGCCAACGAGGAGGAGCTGAAGCGCCTGGACGACGTGCTGGAGGATGCAGAGAAGAACATGGGAGAGAGCGAGATCCGGGACGTGATGATGGCCAAAGCGGAATATTTAATCAGAATCGGAGATAAGGTGAGAGAAGCTTCAGCGAGGACACGGAATGTGTTCAATGGATGTTAAAAATGAATAAATAATTGATGTACAGCCGGTAAAACCCTCCAAATCTAGTCATTAAAAATGCATGCAAAAAGGTTTTTTAATGCGTAAAAGTTATTTTATGACCTACATAATCATGAGAAACACAGCTGACTTCATTGTTTCTCAGCACAGTCACATTGAGGGTAACCCATAAAAGATGAAACTTTTTGTTGAGCAATTTCATAGGAACAAAGGCCACAAGATGTGCTTTAAACAGGTAAAACCTACAGACTGTATTTGAAATAATTCCAATAAAAAAGTAGTAGCCAAAAATCAACCAATCATAAAGCATGAAAACAAATAAATGACTTTAAAGCAAAAGAACGATTCATTTAGACAGAGAAAACATTCACAACAAACTCTACAATAGCGTACAAATAGAAAATATTAAAAGCACTGTCTCGAAATTTCAATACAGTAAAAAAATCTGTAAAATTAAGTTATGAATAAAGCAATAATGAAAATAGAGTTAAGCTAAAACCAGAAAAGACTGTAGTAAATTTACCTTAAGTCTGTTTATGATTTGAATGTTTTCGGCTGCGTGTTCATTTCAGCTATAATTAATCACACGATTAACCATGTTCTCTCTAATATAATGCATTACTTTTAAACGAATTGAATCTATTCCCCTTTTTTCCCTGTGCGTCACCGCAGGAGGGCGCGCTGACGGCTTTCAGGAAGACCTACGACAAGACGGTGGCTCTGGGCCACAGGTTAGACATCGTCTTCTACCTGCTGAGGATCGGCCTCTTCTACATGGACAGTGACCTCATCACGCGCAACTCGGAAAAAGCCAAGAGGTTCGTCCCCCCTCGTCCTCGGCCGCCTGCCGGCGTCGCCGCGGAGCATAACCGTTGTGCTTCTTCTTCTTCTCTGTGCAGCCTCATCGAGGAGGGCGGGGACTGGGACCGGAGGAACCGCCTGAAGGTCTACCAGGGTCTGTACTGCGTAGCCATCAGGGACTTCAAGCAGGCCGCCGAGCTTTTCCTCGACACCGTCTCCACCTTCACCTCGTACGAGCTCATGGACTACAAGACGTTTGTCACCTACACAGTTTACGTCTGCATGATCGCCCTGAAAAGGCCCGACCTCCGCGAAAAGGTAGGGAGAAGACGTGGTTCCGCGGTTCCCAGGGTTAAACAAACTGAAATGAACAAAAAAAAAGGCAATTAAAGAGGAAAGACTATAACTACCTGGAACTAGTTAAAACATACTGAAATTAGAGTTAAAATACCTGTCAAATTGAATTTGTTTTTTTTCCCCCCAACACAAGCAGTTTAGCTCAGCTGTGGGCAAATTACGGTAGTCTGCAAAAGTTGGAATAAATTAAAGAAGCAGAATTATCAAACAATTTTAAAATTACATTTTCTGTTGAGCATTCATTACCCGATCAACGTAAACATAACCAATACCTTGACCTTTTTGAATTATTTTCCTAAAAACTAACCAGGATATGAAAAAAACTAGAACTACTACTATGACTAATAAAACCAAAACTGAAACTAAACATATTTAACAAGTAATAACTAATGAAAACAAGCAAACACACTTTAAAAACTAATTAAAACTAACCTAATTAGACACCTCACAATGAAGTAAAACTAAACTGTAATGAAAAATGTCAAACTCTAATCACCTGTCGTCCTCCTCAGGTGATAAAAGGAGCAGAGATCCTGGAGGTGCTGCACAGCCTCCCGTCCGTCCGCCAGTATCTGTTCTCCCTGTACGAGTGCCGTTACTCCGTCTTCTTCCAGTCTCTGGGTGAGTTTCTTGTCGTTTTTCAAACTAAAATAGCACAGATTGAATGTAGCATCTATCCCGTGTTGGATTAAACGGCTTTTCTACGTCGTCCTGATGCGAATGTGTTGGTTGCAGCCCTGGTGGAGCAGGAGATGAAGAAAGACTGGCTCTTCGCCCCACATTACCGCTACTATGTGAGGGAGATGAGGATCCAGGCCTACAGCCAGCTGCTGGAGTCCTACCGCTCCCTCACGCTGGGATACATGGCCGAGGCCTTCGGCGTCAGCACAGAGTTCATTGATCAGTGAGTTGCTGTTTACACCACTGATTTATAACTTATTTGTTTAGTCTGCATACAACTCTGCATGGAGTTAAAATGCTTTAATATCGCTTCATGCTATTACTTCATTTCTGTTCATCTCAAAGGGATTGTTTGGGGAGCCAACAATCATGCCACTGAAGACTTTTTTTTTTTTCTCAGTCATTTTCCTTCTCTAAACCAAATGAAACGTTTTTTTCAGTTTTAGGTCTGCTACTTTAAAAAAAAGAGATTAATTTGAAAGTTTTTGCACATCCTTACAAAGGTTAAAGGCCATATTTGGATCAGACATCCACAACCTACCAAACTGTAAAGGTTTTTGAACAAACTTTAACTTTATCCAAAAAAAAGGGGGGAAAAAAGAACTTTTACTTAATTAGTAACTTATTTCCAACTCAGTACTTTGTTTTATGTGAAGGTTGACAGGAATCCTCACGCTGTCGCTTTGTTTTACACCAACTAACTCGGATCTCATTTCCTCTCCGTAGGGAACTGTCCCGATTCATCGCCGCCGGACGTCTGCACTGTAAAATTGACAAAGTTAACGAGATTGTGGAAACTAATAGGTAACATTCATTTAAATACCCAAAAATGCAAGTACAGTAAACTCCAGCCAAGCTGTCAGACCTACATGATGTCCTTTCTTTTTTTAAAACAGACCTGATAGTAAAAACTGGCAGTACCAAGAGACCATCAAGAAGGGTGACCTGCTGCTCAACAGAGTCCAGAAGCTGTCAAGAGTCATTAACATGTAACCATGGCAACCATCGGGGGGGTTTTTTCCGTGATGGAGAGTTGCAAGTTTTCCTCTTGGTATTTGTCTGACAAAGTGGCTTATATTGTGTATATAATAAAACCTGTTTACCTAAAACGACCCCAGAAGTTGACTTGACAGACAAGGCAGAGGCAGCATTTCATATAAATAACAGTATAAATTATTTTATTTACACAAACTTGTTACAAAACAAATATACTATACAATCTTTTTCTTTAAATATTAATTCTAACCTATGTTTTGTTCATGAATTACATAGCAGCCAAATACATAAGTCCAGCTGAAAATGATTCTGATAATGTATACAGAAAACAAAAATCTATACACGCTTTTACAAAGTATGAATGATGATTTTTTTTTGTCTTTTTTTTTTTTATTATTCTTTTTCCTTCCTAGACATGAGTTGGATTCTCTGTCACGTTTAACATTCCAGGTCTGCGGTGCAGATAAGAAACAAAACATCCTCAAATGTTTCCGTCTGAAAAGAAAAATCTCAGTGGAGTTTGAAAGGTGAACAAAATTTCAACATGTCTGAAGGAAAAGAAAAGTGTTTTTAACCAAGTGGATGAGAAGCTCTAGTTTGTTTTTGTTTTTCTTTAAGGGTTCACAGGCTGATATTTGAAACCGAACTCCAATACTTTGAACATTCAAGTAGGGTAAAGCCACCCGACGAATACTGTCCTCAAAGAGTCAGGGAGAGAAACTAATTCAGGCACTTTCTTGATTTGATATTTATTTCAAACTGCTGCTGAGCTCATCCTGGAAAAGCTGCGATTTAAACAGGCAACGAGGAAGCAGACAACTTTTCAATTGCTCTTCTTCCTCGCAGAGATTGCCATGTCCCTATAGCACCACCACCACTACCCTCCAATCGTGAAATGTGTTCAAGTCTACACAGCGGACGACTCAAAAGTCCCTAAACATTTTTTTCTTGTTGTTTTTAAACGGGCACAGCTTCAGGCTGCAACATTTCAGACCAACAGGGGTCGCACGGAGTCGGATTAGTAGGCAACATAAAACCGTCTGGTAAAAAGCACACGTGATTCAGACCTTGGTACGTGAATAAAGGTATCTCTCATACAGACACATGCTACGGCGGCGGCGACGTCTCCCTGTCCCTCCTTTAAAGGTCGAGTACACGATTCATGAGATGCTTCGACGAACGGGATGTATTGCATCGTATAGACTTGGCAGTGAACCACTTCAAATAGTCTTGTCCGCAAGATCTCTCTCTCTCTCTCTTTTTTTTTCTTAATAAATAAATAATCTTTAAAACTGTACCAAAAAATTCAGCGTGTAGGAAAAATGCCCGTGCAAAAATACATACTTTACTATGTACAATTTGTTAACAAAATATGTATTCTCAAATAGGGACACTTGTTTGATACATAGGCTACAAGAAAACATGGTGAATTAAAGAGTATTTCTTAGAAAACGACAAAAACAAAAACTTCGGCTTTGACATCAGTGAAGGATTTTTATTTTTTTTTATTTATTATATATATATATATATATATATATATATATATATATATAGAAAGAAATCAACGGGAGTTGCTAAAAAGCTTGTTTTCTCGTGAAGCCATCTTCATGAATCTCGCACCAGAAAAACTCACCTGAAACTATTGTTCAAAAACAAGCGAGCGAGTATTGCCTGTTTTTTTTTTTTTTTTTTTTTGGAAATATTGAAGTTCGACTGCATCTCAAATTAGAAAATCCAGAATTCAATTCAAACATTGAAGCTCAGACTTAAAGGGATCCATTTCAAGTTTTCTGCTAAGTTTGATGATTTATTTCAGCTGATAAACTGTTTCTCAGATAAATTATGAATTATTACATGAGGGATTTTTTATAAGCACTATTGTGGGGAAGACTTTCTTACAGTTGTCCAGCAGACAGTCTCTAACACCTTCCACAAGCCTGGAAAAGGTATTTTGCTAAAGAAAATGAAGTGGAAGGAAAAGGTGTGCTCAAGCAAAAATAACTGCAAAGTCCATTCAAGAGTGATTCACTAAGCTTGGACTGCAGCAGGAGTTCAAGACACACAGACGTAATCCAGGTGAAATTCTCTGTGGCGAGATATTCCTAAAAAAAAAAAGGAATTGTAGAAAACCTGGATGAGGAGATGAGGACAACAAGTGGTCCAAAGTCAACATTTGAGATGAAAGAAAATCAAGTTGCAGTGGAGAAGTGGCATCCAAGTTATTGAGCTCCAGTGTTATGTTTTGCTTCGGGGGAGTCCCATGATCTGCTGGTGTTGGTCCACTCGGTCTGATCAAGTCCAAAAAATCTGAACGTTTCGGAGCAATTCACACACTGCCTCAAGTACCAACGGGTGCAAGCAAGAGGAAGAGGAGAGACACCAGAATCAAGAACGCAGATAAGCTGAAGGCTGCTGTCACCGTCCAGCAGGCTGATCCACCTGTGCTGTACTTTTTCCACAGGCAACATTTCTAAGAATAAAAACATCCCCCTTTTTAAAAAAAAAAAATAATAAAAAATCATTGGTAATATTCTTATTATCCGAGAAACTTGACATCAGGTTTCTAATGGCTTCAAGCCTCGATCTTCAACCTGACTAGGAATAAACCGTTTCACTTTTTCCAACTAAGTAGCTGAAAGACATTTTCAAACGTGTTAGTATTATGCTAGGGTTCTATGGAGATCCAAAAGTGCCTAATTTTAATTTTTTGTTTATTTATTTATTTTTTACAAAACAACTGAAGTTGCAAACAAATGCATAAAGCGTTTATTAAATTTATAATAAACTACAGAATATTCTTTTTGATTATTAAGAACAGACCTTTATTTGAACAATTAGTTCATGGTTGGTTGCTGCAACACATCATGAACTTTTTGAGTCACAGACATTTTGAATCATTTCATGATGCACTGCAGCAAAAAAAAAAAAAAAAAAAAAAAAACCCAAAAAAAAAATAAAAATTAAAAAAT
>NW_015113211.1:136305-142458 GCF_001443285.1 Poecilia latipinna
TTTTAAAGAAACAAAAATTTAAAATTTTTTATGATACACACCGACAAAAAAAAAAAAAAAAAAAAAGAAAAGCCATGAAATAACTGAATACTGAAATAATTATTCATTATCATAAGTTTTGATTTCATTTTTTTTTTTTATGAATTCACATGGAATTCTATAACCATACATCGCGCCAAAGATTGACGTAATAAGTCGGGATATTGTTTTTTTTCTTTCAATTTGTTTTGTGGATAAATAACGCATTCATTTTTGTTCAGAACATTTCTGCAGTTTTGGCACTCCATAGCCAACAGCCGCACCCCCCTCCCTCCCTCCCTCTTTATGACCGTGAGGCGTCGTGGAAAGTAACAACCAGAGATTTGGTAGTGGTTACTCACTGGGAGGGACAATTACACCCCACAGAAGACAAGTAGACGTGCAAGTTTGTTCCAGTTAAGACGTACCATTTACCTGATTCCATGTGGAAAACATTACAATTCACATCTGTCCACACATGGCTGAGAATTTCACACCGCTTTGTAGGGATACAGTAGGGAAGTTGTGGCTTTAACGATCCCCTGCCCCACACCCCCACCCCCACCCTTCTCCTCTTATAATAGAAAGTAGTTGGCAAAGCTGTGGCAGTTTTTTTGGCGAGCTTTGTGGACAGCTAAGCACAATTATTTAGTGCGCTTCACAGTTCGGGGGTGGGAGGGTAGGTCTACTGTCGCTGTGTTTTGTGTTTTTGTTTTTTCTTGTACAATGTATAGATTCAGGAAACTGAGACGTCCCCTCAGGGACAGGCTTTTCTCGCTGACAAAAGAACCGATCCAACGGGCACATCAGGTGTCCTTTTTCACATTTAAAAGCACAACCGTCTTCACCAAGTCTACAAAGACCCTTTGTAGTCCAGTGTTAAAAAAAAAAAAACAAACAAAAAAAAAACAAAGCTCATTAGAAATCAGAAAAAAAGGTAACACTTGCATAATTATTCTGGATGATTAGAAGAGTTGACCAGATTATCCGCTAGGGGGCGACTGCGTGTAACCCTCGGTCACCGAACGCGTCGGACAGTAACGGACATTTTAAAAAGTAGTTATGTTGTGATTTAAGGTGTTGGAATTAGAAACGTTGAGTCTCCTCCGGCTCTCCTTGCAAGGCTTCTGAGATCAGGCGATGGGGGTGGAATAAAGCTGGGGACTCCAGCAGAATTTAACATGTAGGGGGGCGGAGGAGTAATATAAAAAAGAAATAAAAACACACGCACGTTTACACACTCGCTCTTGAACTCGAACGGAAATAGATCGGCTTGTTGTGTTCCCTCCATCTCCAAAACAGCTGGGAAGACCTCTTGGATTTAGTGGGGCAGAGGGGCGCAGGTGGGGCGCGGGGGTTCTGCTTTGCATTCAGTATCTCTGCCCACCTCTTTGTAAGCACACACGCATACACACACACACACACACACACGCACCTGATGCACACATGGCTTTGGGAGAAATAGTAAGGACCACATCTACTTCACTGGGCAGTCCAGATCATCTCCACCCTGAGGATTGTGGGAAGCTGAGAGTCATGTGGATTTTATTTCACAAGGCCTAGTGCAGTCCAGAACAGATTGCAGACCACTCTGGACTTTCCTCTGTCCGCCTGTTTCCAACGCAGAGGCAGGAAGTCGCTGTCAGGGACGAGCTTTTGGCTGCAGAGGCGAAAAGATAAAAAGTAGATCAACTGAAGGATGACTTGGTTAAGCATCGAGTATTTCCGAAATGTTTTATCCTACATTTCTTAAACTTTTATAGTTCATTGTTTATATCACAGGCTGTCATCCCTTTAGTTTGATAAGATCTCATCTCATTATTTTGTCAGCAACTTGAACTTCAGCCGCGCCTCAACGCAAAGCACATTTTGTCTCACTACAACTACAAACTCTTACAAACGACATTTTATTGGGGTTTTCTTTAAAAGACCAAAGCGTTGCGCTTATTTTCAAAGACGACAAAAAGAAAAACACTTTACAAATAAAAACCTGACACTTATAATGTTCAAACCTACCCTCACTTTGTAGATGAACCGTCTGAAACTTTGGGTGGGTAGAGTAACCAAAAATTGTACTCACCCCTTTGTATTTTTAAAAGTCCTCCAGTTCCAGTGTTAGATGTTCAATAAAAATTAGTTTAATGATCTTTGACTGCGTGTACTTTGCATTATTTTGCCATTATCATTGCTCTAATTGAAAACGGTCTCATAACGACAATATTATTGTTTATCGCAATGATTTCTCGGACAATTAATCGCCCAGTTACATTTATCGTGGCAGGCCGAGTGGCACAGACACGTTTACGTCTGGGACACTAACCTGATGTAAATGAGAGTTGTTGGGCAGACCCGGCGTCCCTGGAATGCTCCGGCTGTGCTTCCCGTGGATGTTGTTAAGAGCGGGGGACTTGGTCATTTTGGGCCGGCCCGGTCCGGTTCCTCCTGCTGCTCCGTCCCTACCCAGACCTCCGCCTCCGCTGTTGACGCCGCCGGAGGCGGAGGAGCTTTTTCGCTTCTTGGCCTCCAGGCGACCGTCTGCCGAGTGGTGGCTGAAGTTGGCGTGGTGGTCCGACGACGAGGTGGGCTGGTGGTGGACGAACGGCCCCAGAGAGAGTGTCGAGTCGCTGCTGTTCATCACCACGCTCATGCGCTTTATGGACTCGGCGGGGCTGCCCGAGGGCGGGCCCCGCGCCGGCGGCCCCGACGAGCCGCCCGCCGAAGGCTCCGCCTTGAGGCTGAGCGAGTTGGTCCGCACGCTGGGGCCGCAGTTCAGCCCCACGCTGTGAACGCCACTGTGGGAGGAGGACAGCGAAGACGAAGCTCCCAACGAGCCGTGGTGGTAGGTGCTCCCTGAGCTGCCCGCGTTTGCACAGTTCTTCTTGAACGACGAAGAGGAGGAGGATGACGAAGGGGCACCGACGTACGAAGAAGAGGAGTCAGAAGAGCAATGGGATGAGGAAAGGAGAGAACTGTTCTTCCTCTTCTTTCCCGAGCTGAAGCTAGTGCTGCTACTGTTGTTCGCTCCGGCGCTACCCCCGCTGGTGGAGTTCGGTACGACGGGCGCAGAGGAGCCAGAGGAGAGCTCCTTGGGCTTGAAGGATGAGGAAGATGATTTGGTAGCGGCGCTGCTGCTGCTGGATGAACGCGACTTCAGCGCTCGGCCGGAGGCTAGCGAAGCAGCTGAAGACGACGAGGATGAGGACAAGTGGGCTGAAGGCATCTGCGGCAACGAAGACACTTGTCTGGCCTGCGTGGTGCCATAGGCCGGGTGCTCAGGCCCGCCCTGGAGGGAGCTGTGAGCGTTTAAGGTGGTCCCGTAGGAGAGCGATGACTTGCTCTCGACAGATTGGCTGTAGGGGCTTTGGGGCAAGGTCGCCGGGGGGCTCAGGAAGCCTGACGAGGGAGTGCTACCGTGGGAATTTGTGCTTGTCCTGTGGAGGGATGTGAGAGAGGAATTCTCCAAGGCCAGGGGGATTTTCCTACACAGCAAGAAACACAAGAATTATTACTTTCTTTTTCAATACAAACTAAAACCTCTAGTTCTTAGTCAACTTTAGGTGAAAGCTGCAAGGCGTCTTTCTGCTGCCTCAATGCGCTTTGTGAAAGGACTCATACGATAAAACTTCAATAAAACACAACAAAGCTAAACGTTTGTAACGTGTCAAAATGTGGAGAAGATGAATTTCTTTCTACATTTAAGATAAAATACTTCAATTGTATATTTACATCCACACATATTTCATTGTAAGATTTTATACTTTAGCAGACTTCTTATAACATTCTGGTCATTTATGTACAAAGTATCATAAATAATGAAACCCCAAAATGCTCACATTTGGTTTAGGGGTGTGATAAAAAGCTAATTAACTGCTTTTAAATCAGTACAATAAATAAAAAAAAGAACTACTACTAAGTCTGGTATTTTCATTCATTTAAGGTAGATTGTTTAAAGTTTCACACATTTTTTTAAACAACATTCAAAGATCTGATAAAGTGAATTTAAAGTTGTAGAGAGCAAAAAGGTAGTGAAGCAGAACACTTCTGTATTTTTTAAAATTGGGTGTGTTTTCAATTGGTAACTGAACACCGTACATACTGATAGCAAATTAGTTAAAATCAACATCTGGTTTAGCAAATGAAACCTATAAATCACTGTGAAAATAACTGCATTTGCTAAGAATTATCTGATGATTTTTTTTTTTGCTTTAGAAAGAAAAAAGTCCAACATTTTTCCATATTTTTTCACTCATCAGGTGCTGAAAAATTATCAAAAAAAGACAAATCACACACTTTTATAGACTATTGCATTCAATATGTGGTCCTGAAACCAAACAAAAACTAGAGATTCTCACTTCCACATCTGAGAGTTAACGTGCTTTTCCATCATGGTGGTCAGGGCGCATCGCACTCTGTCCCACCGCCTATCAAAGGAGTAAAAGCCTCTCCCCATCAGTCGACTTCCAAAGGTACAGTACTGGGAAGAGAGGTGGGGTTTGGGTGAGAAACAAAAACAGCCATTCTCTGTTTAAAAAAGAAAAATAAAGTGTGCTAACAGGACTTACAGCTGCCGGTCGTGGGTGGTAACCTGAATAGAGAAAGTCCAGTTTGTCCGTTCCATCTTCCCGCTCCTCGTTCTCCCCCTCGTCGCTTGAGGGTCTGGATAAAACGTCTGGGGTGGGCTGGGGATGGTGCAGGGACTCGTGGACTACCGAAGGATCTCCAGAGGAACCTCCAGCGTGACTGTTGTTCAGTCTGATTAGCACAGACGGATAGAAACGTTCGCAGAAACATGCTAACCGTTTCAGAAAACCACACAAACGGGACACAGACGTGTTTGAACAAACGCGGCGCGGTGCTTACCGTGGAAGACCAGGACTGTGAAATTTGGGCTTTCCGAGTGGCAAAGGCTTCGTGGTATCAGGGGCTGGTCCGTTGCCATGAGAAACCGGGTGGGTGTCATGGCTAGGGGCGAGCTGGGGAGAGGGGTGTGGGTCCCTGAGAGGGGCAGTTTGCTGGGAATGGGTTTGGTGCAGTTCTCGTTCCCTGTCCCGCTCTCTCGTTCTGTTCTTGTGTTCTGCCAGCAAAATGTCGAAGCGCTTCCGTCGTCCAGGCACGGCCCTCCGATGGCCTAAGGAATGTGTCTGCAGGGGCGTTAAACAGGTAATAATGCAACTTTTTTCCTCACCACACTTTTTCCTTCCACTCAACTTTTCATTAAAATGCTTTAGATGCAGCACTCTGAACAGCCGGCTTCTTCAGCGACGTCCTCGTGGAGGACGCCAAAGACAACAAACTGACAAACATTTCTGTTGAAAAATGTTTTGAAGCCAGTCGTTTGTCATATCCAAAACAGAATTTTGGGTTTTTGTTAACTGTGCGCCTACACTTATAAACCCAGAGGATATATCATCCTGTGGTTCATAAATGTGTAATATCAGTTTCACTTTCAGAATTACTGTCATAAAGTAACTTTTTGGGGAACGCTCAAGTAATTAAGGCTCCCATATTGGGTGCTGTTCAGCAGTTCTTAGATCCAAGATAAATTTCTTTGCCTCGTCGTAATCAGAGTCCGTTCATCACTGCAGACTACATGGTGTTAAGTTCTGTATTCGGTATTAAGAAACAGCTTTTGACAAATTTCAGAAATACAGACCCCTTTCCAAAACACATCAGTGCACGTTTAAGGCGCCTCTCTGCAACCTGCATTAAAGGCCACTTCAGAACACAAGTGACATTAAGCAGAGCAATTTTACAGCTAAAAATATTGACATTTAATCAAGTCTAACAATATTTATAGTTATTTCTGCTCTCATGGTCCCATTAATGGAAAGCAACAGTAAGAGAAACTATCCAGACTCTACTTTTGTAAAACGACGATAACGCCATGCAGTTTGTCATAACTGAAGCTGCAACTAATGATTATTTTAGTTACTGATTAATCGATTGTTCTGATGATTAATCGGATAATAAAAATGGGCAAATTCAGCCGATTTTTTTCTGCAATATTTGAAATGTATTAAAAGATGCAAATAATTAAATTGATAAAAGGTTTTTTTTTTTTTTTTTTTTTTTTTAATATTTTTGATATTGGGTAACATTAAAAGATGCCTTGTGAGTATTTTGGGTGTGAACATT